>NC_089763.1:45919468-45946968 GCF_040412425.1 Macrobrachium rosenbergii | reverse complement strand
CATCAGTACTTTTCGAAAACATAATGTATAAAGGCATTTTTAATTACAATGCGAGTACGTAAGTGAGTACACACGTTACTTTTTCCTTTTTTTTATATCAGTACAAAGAATGCGGCTGCAAACACTATATCCAGTTCATTAGGCGACTTTCACACCAAGCGGAGCGGCGAGAATGCTATGATTTTTCCTTTCCTGGCATCCCAAGGAAGCAAGAGCGTTGTTATCACTGACCTCTGGAGATGATACTTATCTGGCATTCAGCAGCATCACCTGCCACAAGGGGTCCACAACCAGTCAGTGGTAGATCCTCCGTTCCGGGGTATATTGCATCTGTACCAAAATGCACTTCCTAGTCAAGCAATGTCTAGCTTGTAAGGGATTAAGATTCCCTCGGTTTACAGCACTCGGTAAACAGACTGATCTGGGGGTTCATCGATGTTCCAGTATTAATTTTGAATGTGGTAGAAACTATAGGCTTATTTTTTACATGGTTGCACCACCTGTTATGGATTAATGTTACAAACACAAATATATATACATGTATATATACATATACATATAAACAAACACACACATTTTTTATATATATATATATATATATATATATATATATATATATATATATATATATATATATATATATATGAGAGAGAGAGAGAGAGAGAGAGAGAGAGAGAGAGAGAGAGAGAGAGAGAGAGAGAGAGAGAGAGAGAGGGACTGCTCTCCTAGAAACTTTCAATGACAAGGGCCATTGAATAGGTGAAAACCAGCGAGTACTTGGAATTTTGGATCGTAGTTTGTTCTGCTGTTTTCTCATTCTTACTAAAAATATACCAGAATGCTTTAACAAAAGAAGTGTAGGTGTCCACTAATTATACATATCATAAACCCACCCAACGACATGCGCACACACACACACACACACACACCCGCGCGCACACAACACACACACACATATATATGTGTGCTTCGCATATCCTAGGCCCAAACTAACATACATAATGAAGAGAGAGAGAGAGAGAGAGAGAGAGAGAGAGAGAGAGAGAGAGAGAGAGAGAGAGAGAGAGAGAGAGAACATGAAATCAAGGTATCTTCTTCAGAGAATACGAAAATGGAATTACAGTCAAACCATCTTGGTTTCATTTGGTCAGATAAAATACCAGTTAGTTATCTGAAAGGCGTTCCCCATTTCCTGACGCTCTTCATATCCATTTATCTCTCTGTGTTTATTATTCAGGTATTTTTCCCTACCTCCCTCTTCTTACAGGGATCACATAAACCAGAGCATTTTCTTATTATCGGACCAAACGTGAAGGTAAGTTTTCCACGGAAACGGACCTCGAGGCTTTTTCGTGGCTGTTTTTCGCATTTGGCTTCCCCTTACTTTTAGCCTTGAGTCTGTCCTACCCGTTCTCTCTCTCTCTCTCTCTCTCTCTTTTCCACTTTGCCAGACTGTTGATCATTTGTATGTCTCTCTGACTCCCGATATCAGGCGTTAAGTATCCACTGAATTCCGTGCAACGAATTCTTAATATAGGGTAAAATGTCCATAGTGATGTATATATAATGCATGCGTAGCAATATACCAGTATACAATAACTACCGTTGAACGTTACTCAAGCCATTCTGTAATCAGGTTAGCCTTTAATAATGAATTTAAGTTCACTGTAGTATACGAGCATATGCAATTATGTAAATACATGTAAATTACACTAAACAATTCATCTATTTTATAATAAGGTGGTTCTTAGTACTGAGCAAAAGTCCACACTTGTATCTATACAATACTGAAGAAAAGTCCACAGTTTCATCTATACAATAACATCAGTACATATAGGCATGCACTACTTATAGTGTATGCTCTATTTTGCATCAATTTCGAGACTGTGTTCATCATTAATACCCGACATTATGAACGGATAAAGACATTCATAACATTTCATCACACATCCAATACATGAGTTCTCTAAAGCTTGCAAGCTTTCTTCTCTTGAGTCAATTAATTTTCTGCTACATTCTTTCACCTCATGGATCCTGATCTCCTTCCTGCGACTGTCACATCGGTCTTACTCTTCCTCTTTCGTCATCCTAGTTCCTTCAGTCCTGTTCTTCTTTTTTTTTTTTAATCTTTTTTTTCATTGTAACGTTCTTGTTTAGCTTTTGGGGTTACTATTCGTTCTGTCCTGGCTATTCTTGTTCTATATTCTTATCCGTTTTCCTTTTTGCTCTCTCTTCTTTCATTCTGAATGATCTTGGTCTATGGTTTTATCATCCTTGTTTCTTTGTATATTGCTCTTCTCTCTTGCTGCGTTATCCTTGTTTCTTTTGGTGTTGTCTGTACCCCTCTTCATGTTATTCTTCCTTTTCGAGCGATTCTCTTTCCTTCTTGAACTTTCTTACTTTGCTGACATTCCAGTTTCTCCTCCGAAGCCTCTTATTTTGGCATCTCTGCATTTAATCTTAAAGTATTCCTTGTTGCCTATTTTCGGGTCCTTTTCTAATGTGATATCTTTGTGGTATGCTTTGTCGTTCTTTTAACTTGTAAACCAAATTATGCCTGCTTGGTTTGTCCCATTTATTGCTTATATGTAATCTATACATTTATAGCCTCCTGTCTTGTTCACCGAAGTTTCCATATATCCTCTTTTTGTTATCCGAAGGCAAAAAGCAAGTCAGTCATGGTCTCTCCTTCTTTTTCCCATTTCTTTATTACTTCTTCCCGTAGCGATTCTACCAGAGTAACCTATGATTGGTTTCACCTCAGGTGAGGTGAGGCTTATACCTGGTCGAGGTATACATTTTGAAGGATTAATGAATGCCTGCGTCTGCCGTTTTATTTTCCCTCTTTCTTTCCACAGTAGCTGCGACCCACAATGGTCGATTCGTTAGTGAGCCACGAGAGAGAGAGAGAGAGAGAGAGAGAGAGAGAGAGAGAGAGAGAGAGAGAGAGAGAGAGAATTACAAATAATATGTGGGTAATAATTTCCACAGCACGACACAAGCCGGGACAACAGTTTCCCCTTCCGTAGTCAATCCGTACCGCAATAAACGCTCCTTCCCAAGACTTGCTCACTCAGCCAGCCAGCCAGTCTGTCTCCTCCTCCCTCCTCCTCCCCCCTCCCTCGCCAACCCTCTTCCCCCCTCTCTCTCTCCCTCACGAGATCGCTTCTTAGAAATAAAGGATAGGGAAACAATATCTCTCGTTCTTTCACTCATTCTTTCTCAATGAAACAGAGAACCGAGAAAAACACTTTCAATTCACATCTGAAAAAATTTCTCTCTTAATGTTAAACAGAACAACATAAGTAAGAAACAAACTCTCTCTCTCTCTCTCTCTCTCAAATTGGAGAATTCAGAAAATAATAAATTTTCTTTTCTCCCTCTCTCTCCCACACAGGAATATAGAAACCAGAAAAAATTCTCTCTTTACTCTTTCAAAAATACAGAAAAGAGAAAAAACATCCCCATCTTTCACACTTTCTTTACTGTTACCCTTATAACAGAAAAGAGGAACAGAGTTCACCTCTCTCTATTTCTCTCTCTCTCTCTCTCTCTCTCTCTCTCTCTCTCTCTCTCTCTCTCATTAGCAATCAAGAGAAAAAAAACACCAACTTATAAATTCGAGTGTGAATAAATCTATTGTGAAAGGAATCGTTTAGGTCAATTAACTACACCATTGCCCGCAGTCAAAAGAAACTCCAATGGAGAATGCCGTCTCTGACTATCAAACCTCTCTCTCTCTCTCTCTCTCTCTCCATCAAGTTTGGCAAAACGGTCTTTAGTAAGAGAAGATTTGCCTGTTGGTTTCATATATATTACATGATGAATGGTGAAAAAATTTGCGTCATAAATGATTTTCAAAAGAAATGCTGAAGACAATAGTAAATGAGGGTCTCATAAATGTCATTATACGAAATATTACAGACACTAACAAATGGACTTGTTTAGTATTAAATGACTTTTAAAGTGAATGCTAATGACAATATCAAATGCAGGTCTTTAACAAAAAAATGAGGTTGTTGACTTATAACAGAATTTCTTCATAAAAGCAAGTGACTAATTTCCAATGAACGAATTTCATGCTGACTGCTGATAACATCAGTGAACGTCTTTATCAGGCCGAGCGCTGAAAGGAGTGGAATCAGAAGTTCCATTCATGAACATAAACATGCTGCTTTGGGAGATCCATCCGCAATTAAAGATGCGCAGTCCCAGAGCCTGCTAACATTCTCGACCATCCATACATCAAACTTCTTGACGTAAACAACACACGCACCGACGCACATATTCATACGTGCATGGACACACACTCATACTTCATATATATATATATATATATATATATATATATATATATATATATATAACATATATACTGTATATATATATATAACATATATACTGTATATATATATACACACACATATATATATATATATATATATATATATATATATATATATATATACAGTATATATATACTTACTTTATGAAAGCCTAAAAACATTAGACTCTCATTATTTGAAAAATTCTCTGTCGGAAGGTTTAGAAATTCCATTACCATGAGGTAGCAGTTATAAACTGTCTTAATAATATATATATATATATATATATATATATATATATATATATATATATATATATATATATATATATATATATTGCAAGTACTTTAATTTTCAAGTAAAAGTAAACTCCTACATATAAACAAAGATATATGTCAATAGGATTTACTCCCCTATATATCTGTAATCACTAGAGAAGGCATGCTTTTTAATAAGCAGTAATTCAGAGAATATTTCAAAGAGCTCCAAGACCAAAAAAAGCAACCCAAAGAAACACTGAAAAAAATAATAGAAAAATTAATAAAGACAATAATCAAAATGCAATAATCATGAGAAAAAAAACACACGACGAACCAAAGGATTAAAAGGAACAAAGAATCATCGCTATCAAATCAATAAGGGAAATAATAATTTAAATAACACCAATAAGAGCAGAGACATGAAAGGGCGATTTGGCATTCAGCCTGATAATAGGCCGTTCACAGCCAGGATTTCTGAGTACTTTCATCAAGCGACTGAAATGACCAAAATACTGCAGGTTGAAGCGTCCGACAGACCCCGGATTCCATTATGCTCTATACAAGAGTCACATCTCTCTCGTTTTTTCTCTCTATCACTACCACACACACACTCTCTCTCTCTCTATTTATCTCTATCTCTCTCTTTCTCTTTGTAATTTAGAGAAGTAAAAGTGGGCTCAGGGAGAAATTTTAGGAAAAACTTAAATATCTAAGCAGGAAAAGACGAGCATTTCTGATTTTATATGGGCAGGCCCTAGTCATCTACTCTCTCTCTCTCTCTCTGTCTCTTTCTCTCTCTCTCTCATTAAAGCATAACAAACTTTATGTCTAAATCGCATTGTGCTACTAGTTCCCAAATACAACTTTAAGCCGAAGTATTTAATAATACTAATAATAATACCGGAATTATGAATACTTTCATAATTATCATAATGATACTAAAGCGAAAACCGTGAATATTTCTAACATTGAACACCATTAAATATTAAAATGATAACAAATAGAATATCAAAATGATAATAATTCATAATCATTAGTTATATAAAATTTCACAAGGGACAAATAAAAATCTGATTGTTTAAATGCGTTCAATTCATAGGGTTAAAAGACATATCCAGTCAGATAAGGAGTTTAACTCGAAAGAAACCTTATGCGCCAATTAACGACCTAGTACTCTTTCAACTTTTCTCCACATACACACAGACACACACACACACACATATATACACATATATATATATATATATATATATATATATATATATATATATATATATATATATATATATATATATATATATATATATATGTGTGTGTGTGTGTGTGTGTGTGTTTGTGTGTTTTTGCAAGACAACAAGATTATCGAATTCTGTCATATTTTATGGCCCTCAAAAAAGACAACTTGGCCCAAAAAGGTTAGATCTTTGATAACGTTTCTATTGTACTTGGACCGCATTTATTTTGATTCAGTTTCTGACCTTTCTTGGATTTCCACATCTCTTCCATTTTACACGACAGATTGTCCAAGATAAAGGTAATTTTTTTCACTTTCGCATCTCCCAGATTCAAGCTTATATGGTTCCTTGGTTTGTACCGGTGGCCTACACACAAACATATAACACACACATGTATATTTATATACATAATATGTAAGTGTATTTATGTGTGTATGTAAGTATATGTGTGCATGTGCCCGTAGTTGTCAGTTTAAAGTTAGCACTAAAACTTAGGCAGATATTCGTTTAGGAAAGACTAATATGAAATAAATATCACGTTTTAAATTTTTTTTCTGAGATACAAAAGGCAAACGGATGACTTTAAAACGCATTGTGCCTCGTTTCGGTCGAAAGGCAATGGCCTCTATATTAGCACTTTGTCCCCATACCCAAAAGCATAGGCGGAAGTCTGCAGGGGCACGGAGTGACTCTCAAGGGGTAAGCGATGGATTGTTTGCCCCGAAAACATCATATGGGCATTGGCGTCTATGTGTGTGCCTGTGTTATTTTCCCCCTCTGACGAAAGGAGCGGCTTCATCGAGGTGTAGTTTGGGACCTGACAATGTTGGCGTCGCTAGTGGGTGGCTAGCGTTACCATGGTAACCCAGAAATACCAACGTCCTGTTCATGAGAGGGAGAAAAGCAGCGTTCGACCAAAACGTCGAATTATTCGCCGGCGATCGCCCCCGAGCAAAGTTCCATAGAGTGAGCGAATCGTAGCCGCCAAGAGCAGACGGCAAAGCGCTCCTCGGCGGAATTGCGACCGGTATCGCAAATGCGATGCGAATCAAACGATCAGGGGCCGGTGATGAGTCCTGCTACGGAGCTCGGCAGAGAACATATGGCAACACTGCTTTACCCTCGGAAGCCGACCCGGCCAGCTAGCGGGTTCCAAGTGGGCCTAAGGGGAAGAGGAAAACGGAGAAGGAGGGGGAGGGGAAGTGAGGAGAGGTAGTAGAGGATTGGAAAGAGAGAGAGTGAGAGAGAAATAGAGAGAGAGAGAGAGACACACACACAGAGTGAGGGGTGGGGCGTTTAGCAAAGGATAAAATGGGGCAGGGACTTTGGGGAGTATAGGAGTGGTTTCTACAGAGGAGTGTGGAAAAGGGGACTACGACGGGAGGGGAACAGGAAGGGAAGGGGAACGGGGGAGCCAAAAGGTGAAAGGGGCACCATAAGAGACGGAAATAGATTGATAGAAAACGTAAAAAAGGTAAAAAAACAAAGAGAGAATGTTTGTAAAACAAAGAGACCTCGAGAAAATTTTTTATTTTTTCGGCAAACGGTACATACTCTGGCGATGAGATTGGACAGGTACATGGGAAGGTGGGAGCTTCTGTACATCACACACACACACACACACGAATGACAAGAGACAATTAATCAATACAAATAAATAGATAAATAAATAAACAAAAATGAACAGAGAATAATACACTCATGGTGAATGGGAGCTTTATTTTCATTCTAGGAAATGAAACTTTTGAAAAAATGTAATTAACAACAGTCACACAGATCAGTCAATTACATTTGTACTTTCGAAATTTAAAAATGATGCTATATAGATTACTACATACATACACACATATATATTATATATATATGAAATATGTATATATATCTACGTATGTAAGTATATATATATATATATATATATATATATATATATATATATATATATATATATATATATATATATATATATATATGTATGTATGTATGTATATATTATTAACAATCAATGTTGCGAAACATTTCTGTAACTTATGTTCCAACATATCCTAGAAGAAAATTATTAAGACAAAGCTTACTTAATACGACGAAGTCAGTGCAAAAGAAAATTTCACACAGACAAGAAAAGAAGCAAAATGATAACAATTTGACAGTTGAAATAAAAGAAATCACAGCAAAAAAATTAATGACTAATTGATTTGTTTATGTAATACGTCGCTATAACACAGGATAAGGACATGAAGAAGCAATCGTGATATCGAAATGAACAGAAAACAGAGAAAATGAAACGACCTTTGAGGAGTCGCTTCTCATAACAGCGGTACGAGAGATAAACGTTATTACTTTTCTTCTTCTTCTTCAGCGAAAAATGAGAGACTACTCCAGAGCCACATTGATCTCAGCTTGTATGACACATTGTGGCCGTATTCTGTAACTCGAAATTGTGCAACAATACGGATTTCAAAAGCAATTTTTTTTTATTTCTAATTTTTTGTATGCTGTATGGAAAATGATGCGCGGATGAATACATACATACAGTATACATACAAATACACACACACACACACACACACACATATATATATATATATATATATATATATATATATATATATATATATATATATATATATATATATATATATGTGTGTGTGTGTGTGTGTGTGTGTGTGTGTATTAGCAACAATTTATGAAAGGGAAAAGCAGAAATTATATTTAGAATTAAAACATATTTTGAGAACTCAAATATGACCTTCTACAAAAGTATAATAAAGCTGAAACGAGAGAAATAGAGGAGTATGGAACTTTAGAAATAAAATGGAAAGAAATGAGAGAGAGAGAGAGAGAGAGAGAGAGAGAGAGAGAGAGAGAGAGAGAGAGAGAGAGAGAGAGAGAGAGAGAGAAGAAACTCCAATACAAAATATAATAGAAAGACGAAGACAAGATGAAGGACAGAGAGGAGACTGCAAAAACCTGAATTGGATAAGAGAGAGAGAGAGAGAGAGAGAGAGAGAGAGAGAGAGAGAGAGAGAGAGCCAAACTTAGACCGTCCTCCATTTAATCAACAGGTAGTTAGGAATAGCTGGGGCTGCTGGGACAATCCGCCGGAGCCACCTTCAACAGGTTGTCAAGTCGAGTCTTTAGTGGGGAACGAAGAAGGGGGGAGGGAGGAGGGGAGAGACCACAAGGGGGGAAGGGAGGGGGAGAGGCCGCAGGGTGGGGAGGGAGTTTGGGAGGAAAGACATGGCGGTGGCGGACGGAGGGAGGAGAGAGGAGCAGCTACTGTAGGAACTAGGAAGAGGGAAATGGAAGATCAGGGAGCTTTAGACACAAAAGTTTACGGAGGGAGGAACGGAAGAATATTTGGAGGGAAGAAGGTAAGGTTTTGGAGGAGGCGAAGAAAATTTTGAATGAAAAGGATAGGTTTTAGGAAAATGGAAGAGAGAAAAATTTGGAGGAAGGTAGGAGTCAATTGAAGGAGTAGTGGAGGAAAGTTCGGAAGGAAGAAGGAAAGTTTGGAGGGAGATATGGGAAGTTCATGGACGGAGGAGAATTTGGAAGCAAGAAAGTAAGTTCTTCGAGGTAGGAGAGGAGGAAAATTTATAGGGAAGAAAGAAAAGGCTTCTGGACTGAGGAGTGGAGGAAAATGTGAAGTGAAGGAAAGAGTTTGAGGGAAAGAAGGAATATATGTGGACAGAAGGATACAGGAAAATTGGAGGGAAGATGGAAGGAAATTCGAAGGGGAAAGTGGGTGGAAATTTGGAGGGAAGAAGGTAAGATTTTGGAGAAAGAAGTGGATGAAAATTTGGAGTGAAGAAGATAAGTTTTTGGAGAAGGGAGAGAATTAAAATTTGGAGGGAAGAAAGTAAGTTTTAGGAGAAAGGGTGGAGGAAAATTTGGAGGAAGAAAGTAAGTTTTAGGAGAAAGGGCTGGAGGAAAATTTGGAGGGAAGAAAGTAAGTTTTAGAAGAAAGGAGAGGAGGAAAATTTGGAGGGGAATAAGGTAAGTTTTTGGAGAAAGGAGTGGAGGAAAATTTGGAGGGATGAAAGTAAGTTTTTGGAGAAAGGAGTGGAGGAAAATATGGAGGGAAGAAAGTAAGTTTTAGGAGAAAGGAGAGGAGGAAAATTTGGAGGAAAGAAAGTAAGTTTTTGGAAGAGTGGAGGAAAATATGGAGGGAAGAAAGTAAGTTTTAGGAGAAAGGAGAGGAGGAAAATTTGGAGGAAAGAAAGTAAGTTTTGGGAGAAAGGAGTGGAGGAAAATTTGGAGGGAAGAAAGTAAGTTTTTGGAGAAAGGAGCTGAGGAAAATTTGGAGGGAGGAAAGTAAGTTTTAGGAGAAAGGAGTGGAGGAAAATCTGGGGTGAAGAAGGAAAGTTTTTGGAGAAAGGAGAGGAGGATAATTTGGAGGGACGAAGGTAAGTTTTTGGTGAAAGGAATGGAGAAAAATTTGGAGGGAAGAAAGTAAGTTTTAGGAGAAAGGAGAGGAGGAAAATTTGGAGGGAAGAAGGTAAATTTTTGGAGAAAGGAGTGGAGGAAAATTTGGAGGGAAGAAGGTAAATTTTTGGAGAAAGGAGTGGAGGAAAATTTGGAGGGAAGAAAGTAAGTTTTAGGAGAAATGAGAGGAGGACAATTTGGAGGGAAGAAAGTAAGTTTTTGGAGAATGGAACTGAGGAAAATTTGGAGGAAAGGAAGTAAGTTTTAGGAGAAAGGGGAGGAGGAAAATTTGGAAGGAAGAAGGTAAGTTTTTGGAGAAAGGAGAGGAGGAAAATTTGGATGGATGAAAGTAAGTTTTAGGAGAAAGGAGAGGAGGAAAATTTGGAGGGAAGAAGGTGCATTTTTTGAGAAAGGAGTGGAGGAAAATTTGGAGGGGAAAAGTAAGTGTTTGGAGAAAGGAAAGGAGGAAAATTTGGAGGGAAGAAAGTAAGTTTTTGTAGAAAGGAGAGGAAGAAAATTTGAAGGGAAGTAAGTTTTTGGAGAAAGGAGTGGTGGAAAATTTGGAGGGAGGATGATAAGCTCCTGGAAAAAGGAGTTGAGGAAAATTTGGAGGGAAGAATGCTGTTTGAGGGACAAGTGGAGGAAAGTTCGGAGGGAAGAAAGGAAGGGGTTTTGGATGGAGGAGTAGAGGAGTATTTGGAATGATGAAGGAAAGAATCTGAGGAAAAGGAGGTAAGTATATTCAGAGAATGGTGCAGGAAAACAGGAAAGGAAAAATTAATGAAAATTGAGGGAGTAGTTGAGGAATTCCTTGGGGGAAAATGGTAAATTTTTGGAAGGAAGAGCTGAAGTAAATTTGGAGGGAAGAAGGTAATTTTTTGGAGAGAGAAGCAGACGAAAATCTGGATGGAACAGGGCAAGCCTGGAGATAAGAAGATAAATGTTTGAAAACTGGAGTGGAGGAATTTGGACATAGGAAGGAAAGTTATTTGGGGGAGGTGTGGAAGAAAATTTAGAGGGAAAATTAAAGTTTGGAGGGAGGTGTAAAGGAAAATTTGAAGGAGGGCGCAGAGGAAAGGCTTTGGAGAGGCGAGTAGAAGAAAGTTTGTGGAGGAAACAGTAAAGTAAAATTTGGAGGGAATAACAAAAGTTTGGAGGGAAAGACGAAAGCCTACTGAGGGAAGGAAAAGTTTGAAGGGAAGGAGAGAGTTTGAAAGGAGGAAAGTTTGGAGGGAAGGAAAGAGTTTGAAGGGATGAGTTGAGGAAAGGAAAGAGTTTGAAAGGAGGAAAGTTTAGAGGGAATGAAAGAGTTTGAAGGGAGGAGTGGAGGATAGAATGAAGGGATGGAAAACAGTTTGTAGGGAGGCGTGGAGGACAGTATGGAGGACGTAGGGCTTTTGGAGGAAGGAATGGCACATGAATACTTCCTATATGAAAGAAGCCCTAAGCAGATTACAAACAGTTATAAATTGATAGGTTTATTGAGTAATCAAGTGCACTGGCCTTGCAACGACTATGACCATCGATGAAGAGAGAGAGAGAGAGAGAGAGAGAGAGAGAGAGAGAGAGAGAGAGAGAGAGAGAGAGAGAGAGAGATCAGAGCCAACTGCCATCTGAGAGAGAGCATGGCACACGTGCAGGAAGTACAAATGGAAACTGAGTAACTGAGGAATAGAGGAAGAAAATAAAATAGAAAAGAGACAATTTACTTCCTGTTCTTCCTGTATTTAATCCTTTGAGAGAGAGAGAGAGAGAGAGAGAGAGAGAGAGAGAGAGAGAGAGAGAGAGAGAGAGAGAGAGAGAGAGCGTATAAGGGAAGAAGTAAGCAAGAAGACAGGAGATTGAAAGCAAGAAAGAAGTAGTAATCTTCAAACCTTCAAGTGAGAATTAAAGAAACGCGCAAAGGTAGGCAATCCTTAGAGACGACAGGAAAGGGTGAAAATGAAGACAAAAAGGGATAAAAAAGGGAGAGGGAGAGAGTAGAAGAACAAAAAAGATACGATACCCTAAAAATGGGAGACTTAAGACATGGAAGTAAACATAAAAAAGAATTTCTTCTTAGTGCCTTGAATGACTTGCTATGTTCATGAAAAGTAAAAACCCCAATGACTTAAGATGATGATAATAATAATAAAAATAATAATAATATTAATAATAATAATAATAATCTACATGGAGATGTTATATGTACGTCTGCAAGTTCGTTAAACTATTAATAGAGTAAAAGTCCGAAATATACAAATAATATATCGTTGAAACCATTATGCGGTGAGGATCATAACGATATAATTTTTTTTAGGTAGATTTGGTGTCACGGCATTGACCAGGAGACAAAATTTCAAAATGTTACCGTGTTACAAAGTTCTCGTAGAGTTCCATGGTGAATAATGCTTGTTTTCAATAATAATACCAGTATTAATAATGTTCAGTCTTTATGTAGAGGGTTTTGAAGTAGCACGATACGTTACAAAC
This sequence comes from Macrobrachium rosenbergii, assembly GCF_040412425.1. NCBI lineage: Eukaryota > Metazoa > Arthropoda > Malacostraca > Decapoda > Palaemonidae > Macrobrachium > Macrobrachium rosenbergii. The sequence continues at coordinate 45,934,251 of NC_089763.1, read as the reverse complement.
ATAAATACCACAGCTATTATTGCCAAAGATATTTATGCATACTGAATGATAATAAATAACTAAATATAAAGGTCCATAATGCTATATACACCCTAATCGATTAATAAGCAGTGTTCCCCTCCCCTCCAAAAAAAAAAAAAAAAAAGACAACAAGAAGCTTGGCATACTCATTCCTACTCGGTCACATATTTTTTTCTTTTAAAAAGAGATAATATAAATACCTGTACTTTGCCAGACACTCTTAATAACCACCAAGCCCCGTCCCCGACACACACACACACAAGGTTTTGATGTAAGACTGCTTGGGTGGAAATAAGCCAAATTGTAGGCACGGCATGAACGCAACAGTCCACGTGGTCTGCAGATATTATCAAAGCAGCAGTCCAATCCAACCGACAAAATAAGTTTTAAACGGCCACCCTACAGGCTATCACATACTGTAAGTGCGTTTGGGGCACCTCTTAATATTTAGCCACCAAACTTTGCATCATATACCCAGTACATGGCAAACCTTACGTTAGGCACTGTTGACTTTTGAATGACGTCACCTTGCCGAGCATGCGCGTTACTTACATGATAACAAAAGCGCTCAGAAATCGCAACCCTTCGCCAAGACAGCAATAGGGCACCCCCCAAAAGGTTCCTTTTCCTCCGAAGTTACATTCTTATCTCTCCCTGTTTCTAATTTCACGTTACCAGTCACATGGCCCATCTGTCTAACTTTCGTAAAAAGCTACAAGTAGCTTTTTTTGCGTGACCCTGTCAACGGACAGAAACACAGAGACAGGCAAACAAACATTAACATTGGTTACTTGGCGCACGGTTTCCAGAGGCGCCGCCCTCCTTTCACCAACTTTATCCAAAGTTTTCTAAGCACAATCTTCGGTTGTTGGATTGACAGATTAATTCCTACAACGAAAACGACACTAGGAGATCTCTGGATGGAGCAGGGAGGCATAATCAAATATGAAAATCTGGTTTTAACTGCCAGAAATGAGTGACTGCACCTAATAGTATTTTTTGTTTTGGTCAGATCACATTTCAGAATTATCCTTACCAAATAATATTATAATTACTACCTTTGCCAAACAAGAAACCTCACACGTGACTATGAATGACATCTCTTTACTATTTACTACAAGAGCAGCTTGTATTTTTATCTTTTTTTATTTGTAAGTCTTGTCCCTGTATACAACATCCTGAAATGTAACAAATATTTTACCGTATTGTCATTATATATAGAAAGCTATATTTACATTTTTATTTACATTGGCACAGTGCATATAAAAATACATTATTTTTAAATGTAACGTCACGATGTGAACACTTTAATTTGTACTGTGTTCAAAGACTGGAGGAAATTCTATCTAACGGCATTATTTGACGCTAAAGACTAATTTTTTCACTACTGCTATTACTATTTAACAGAGAAGATTACTTTGCCGTATCACGTTTTATATTTCACAGAATGAAATCTGTGCTAATAGCGTGTGGAGACGGCAAACCTCCACCAAGGTTAAACAGTCTACTCATTCCAAAGTACCTACTCCCCAAATATAACATTCCTACTTCTCCCAAAATGTAAACAACTGTTGCCATTTACAAGCCCACCTTTGGTCAAATTTTCGTAAAAATCAACCCATCAATGTTTGTGTAACCCTGTAACAAACAAACAAATAAACATACCGAAGCAAAAACATAACCTCCGTGGCAAAGGTAAATATTTCAAGTCGACAACCTCCCTTACTAGCACTACTAGCTACACTGCTTGTAATGTCATTTCTACTACTGCTTAGTATTAAGAGGACCTTGCCACATCGTTTGTTATCTGTAGCCACACCATATAATTCACGTCAACGGAGGTCGATATTACCTTAAATGTGAGCGTAAGTATTATGCAGATAGGAAAATGGTGTAACATGTCTGCAGATTAAACCCAGATAAGCTGGAAATATAAAGACTTATGGATGTGTTTCATATGTATGGAGAGAGAGAGAGAGAGAGAGAAAGAGAGAGAGAGAGAGAGAGAGCAGAAATAAATGAGACAAGAGGACCTCAGTTAATACGATCAAGTTTAATGGGGATCATTTGCCTAAGGAGAGAGAGAGAGAGAGAGAGAGAGAGAGAGAGAGAGAGAGAGAGAGAGAGAGAGAGAGAGAGAAAAATAAATGAGACAAGAGGACCTCAGTTAATTTGATCATGTCTAATGGGGATCATTTGGCAGAGAGAGAGAGAGAGAGAGAGAGAGAGAGAGAGAGAGAGAGAGAGAGAGAGAGAGAGAGAGAGCCACCTCAAAATACCGGAGATAACCCAGACATGAGATCGATATAATTGAATCAAAACCCTCAAAGAGGAAGGGGATGGGGACACGACGTATTGAAATAAATCCTCCTCCCCCAACACACCCCCTTCAATGAAAAGGGGGAGGGACAGATATCCATCACCGAAAACGTCACTTGTTGGATGAATAGGGGATGAATAGGAGACGGTGAATGTAAAAGGAAGTGAGAGCGAATAAGGAGTAGGAAGCAAAAATCCCCACTAATGGAGCACAAGGAAGTTTGGCCATCCAGATATCGAGACGTAACAATGACTGTGGAAATAAATAACGAAATGTATCAAAAGGATGTGGAAAGGAATAGATAAGCATCATTTACAAACACACACACACACAGAGAGAGAGAGAGAGAGAGAGAGAGAGAGAGAGAGAGAGAGAGAGAGAGAGACTAATATAAAGAGAAACTTTGACGATCGGTTCAAAGTTTAACCTGCTGAGTGGATTATCGCGATCACTTTGCTCACGCCCACCATCACAATACCACCCTAATTAGCCTCCTTTTGTCTTCTCTCTTTCTCTTTCTCTTGTCTGAGAGAGAGAGAGAGAGAGAGAGAGAGAGAGAGAGAGAGAGAGAGAGAGAGAGAGACGTGATTTTACATTAATTCCATTATTTAAATTTTTTTTTATGCATTATTTTTAAAAATTGAGTGCTTATTACTGCTGTATAAATAACAACAATTCCCTCTAAAAAATATTCTTAACTTACAATGGATACGCTGTATTTACTTTTTTAATGATTTGTTGCTCTTATGAAAGTTAACCATCATGATGTGTGTTATGAACTAAGACCTGAGATACAAATCACGATATATTTGTTCTTTTAGAGGAAGATTTCCGTTTTCGTGCTCGTATCTCCTTTCCTGCTTTAGGAGCTGTAACTTAAATCCTTCCCCGCTTCGTAATAACATTTTCAAGTGCGTTTCTTCGGGACAGATGTATCACATTTCATGCTTTTATTAACTCCTCTGTTATCGAATGTTCTTGAGGTTGTGGTCTCTTTAATCCACTTTTGGAAGGACTATCTTGTAGCTTTCACTAGACGATTTTCGAATTTCTGTGAACTAAAGTGTTCTCATTTCTAGCTACGACGGAAGCCACGCCCACTGACGATACAGTTGCCACATATTTTCTGGCAGTTTATCTTTTTCCCTCTTCGCACATACACACACATATACATATATATAATATAAAATAATTTGGATATATATGTATATATGCACATGTATTTATACATACATACATACATACATACACACACATATATATATGTATATATATATATATATATATATACATACTGTATATATATATATATATATATATATATATATATATATATATATATATATATATATATATATATATATATATATATATATATATACTATATATATATATGACAAGCAAATGGAGAGGGAGTAAGCCCTGTAGTACAATACTGAATTGGGAATAATGATGAAAATAGCCACCTTTGCTATTATATTATTTCTCACTTGAACACTAACTGTTTTAGAATGAAAAAATCATTGACTGAATGCTTTTATAGGAAAATATCTCTATATTTAATTTTTCTAGTTGTAAAGTTTCCCTTATTTTCTAATCATTCGCATTGACATACTTTAAAAAATAAACAGCATTCGCACAGATATTTGAAAATATATCGAGCACGTAAGCGCTATTGTCCACATTTCGTCCTAACGTCACATCACATCAGTACAATCTCTGTCGCCGCGTCAGAAGTGACATGTTTAAAATCAATAACAATATCGTCACTTAATCTAAAGTCACCGTTTGATATATGAATCCTGACCTGGGCGCATCTTCCCTCAGGCGACGTATCCTGAAAGGAGCTTAGCGTCGACGACATCTGGACTCTCTATCTATCTCGAAACTTATATCTGAAATCGTTAATATGCTTAAAAACAGACACAAACCCTTTGTCGACTTTGAATTTTTTCCTCTCTTCTCTAATTACATTATATAAAAATCTATAACTGACATTTTTACCATTTTCCCTACTAGAAAACTGTCATTCGAACAGGTCATTTGCATCTGTCGATCTCTTATCTATCCTTGGTCGCTGATGCCGTGGGCGGTGTGACCTAAGCCCACGTCTCGTTTCCTGATATGAATGTCAAAGGTAAAGTGACCTGGGGCCACATTGCCAGTCCTGACCGCGCATGCAATAGCGTAGGTTTGCAGGCTCTCTCAGGTGACAGCAGTGGCTATGACCAACACTTACAAAATTCCCCACAACAGTTACGCAGATGGACCTACAGGTTCATTAACGCACTGGTGAAAACGGTGATATGAGAGAAATCGAACCCAGGTACCTTCTCCCTGCATGCTTATATAGGGGCCAGTGGTGAGAGAGGCTGTCCCCGGCCCTTGCAACGGCAAGTCTACATGTTTATATAATTACCGTACATAATCCTTACTCCAGATAAAAAAAAATATGGATACACTTTGTTTAAATAGTTGGATTATATAAAATCGATTCATAAAATTCTGAAGAAAACAAACAAATGAAGGATAATTCTACACAGAAGTAAGGAGATATTTACAACAACAATGACAGCGTATCTAGACAATGCTTCAAGTGTGTTTGTTAACTTACTGTATAACAAATTGCAGAGACTTCACTTTAAGAGTTTATTGATACTGTGATACTGGTTACATCTGGATTAATATTAAACGCAGCTAAAAGACAATAAAAAGCGGCATTCAAAAAAGTCACACATCAAACGAGAACTCTACCTACAAAATGACTAAGGTAATCGGAAACCAAACTGAACGATTTCTAATATCTAAAGATTAGTACATAAAACACTAGATACTTTACTTAAACTAGTACTGTATGATAAGTGTGACGGTCTCAAGCTACAGACAAGAGGTTATCGCACGATCAACGCCTCATTTTCTTACTCTACCGAGTATTAATAAAAATAATAACACACCTCATCAGTTACAGGCAAGCAGCAGTGGTTCATTACGAGGGCCGAAAGCTAATAGATTGTCACCTTATGCAACCACAATCATTTGCTAGTTTGCCTGTAACCATTTATACTAGTCATGCCTAAGCTCAGAGCGGGAGTCGAAATGAAAACGAGAGAGAGAGAGAGAGAGAGAGAGAGAGAGAGAGAGAGAGAGAGAGAGAGAGAGAGAGAGAGAGAGAGAGAGAGATTACTGTATTAAGAAAGGCTTGGTGTCAAGTATCAGTCATAACAATCATACAGTGATGTTTCTCTGCGATCAGTTTTATGAAGCATATAAAAAGACTTACGAAAGCCATCACGAGAAAGAAAGAGCCCGGATTCGATTCCCGAAAGGCCAGGAGAATTTACTTTAGGGAACGTTCATTAAAACTTCTAATGTGTCCCAATTGTCCTAAGCAATGAGTTATATACAATATATGGGACATAGTCGAATAAAGTGGGTCCCTCTCATGGTGAAGAGGTGGATGAGGTTAGCAACCACATCTCACAAATATTGTTCAGAAGTGTTTTATGCAACTCTTGAAACAATGACAATAATACCGAGGGTGATGATGATGATGAAGATGATGATGATAAAGTTACAAAATGGAGCCAGGTAAGAAACGTTAAATACTGGCGGTGATGCTAATAATAACAAAAACGTTTCAAAATGGATAATTAAGAAAAAAAAAAGTTAAGTGCCGATGGTAATGAGAATAATGATGATGTTTTTAAACATGAAAAGGCCTCGTTAAAACGATTTTATGATGAAACATACACGTATAATAAAGATTTTGGTCGGCATTTAATCCTCCTTCCCCCCTTTCCATTTAATAATAATAATAATAATAATAATAATAATAATAATAATAATAATAATAATAATAATAATAATAATAATAATAATCAAGCCCACAGCAACTACTAAAATAATAAGATAATGCAGCAAATTCCTTTTCATTTCTCCATTTATCTCTTCCTTTATTTCATTACTTCCTTTTTTTACACGACATGGTTTCTCTGTACTGTTAATCTGATAGAAAAAGTGGTCCACTTCCTCCTTGCAGAGTGATTTTTGTTGATGAATATCTGGAGTTCCTTGATAAAAAAATTCAATTTTATTTATAACATCATAATCACATTTTGCTTGATATGCATACTCATGTGATTGTAATAATTGTAACACTGCCAACAGAAGTACCAAGGGTAGTAACAGTAGAAGCAGCAGTAGTAGTTATATTAATAGCAGGAATAATGGTTATACTGCGACGCAAACCTCTGAAATTCCTCCACTCATGTTCTTCCTGTGCTTTATCTTTCCCAAGTCTCCACTCATCGCCAGCCTCTCGTCATTTGGTAGTATTAGTAGCAGCAATAACAGAAGTAGTTCTATTTGCAACAGCAATAACCGTTCTAATAGCAGTAACAGTAGACTTGTGGCAGCATTAAAAGTAGCAATTGTAGAAATCCTGTTCTTTGAAATGTAAGTAATAACAGCAGAAATAGTAGCAGTAGTAGTTTTACGCGTAGCAGTTGTAGCAGCAGTATAGTAACTGAAATAGTTTAAGCATTAGTTGAGGTAGTAGTAGTAGTAGTAACAGCAGCGGTAGCACTTACAGACATACAGCTGAGAGCATCAGCAAAAGTCCCAGCAGGAGCAGGGGCAACGGTAATTTCGATCGCCATTGTCGGGATTCACTCCACGGGAGCCTCAGACCCCTGCGGCCGTACATCTCAGATTTCCCGTCTAACCAACTTAGTTTGATTCCGAGTCTAATCAACTTAGAAGGAGTCGCTCATTTCCCTTGCAACGGATAAAGTTCATTACTCAACGGTTTCAAGGACTCTCCAGACATACTCCCCCCCAACACACATACCTCCCCTTTTTCTTCCGCTGCTCGTGCTGTTACGGTAATGCTCGGTTTGCCCGTCTCTGATCATCTCCTTGGACCGGAATGCCGTTCTCCGAACGCCCCTCCCATCCCTGAGGCTAGGATTCTAAACTCTGAAACGACCTTTCCTCCTTCCTTCAGGCAGTGATCCCATATTGTGATGTTCTCTCAAGGCGTTTAATCATTACCTGAATTTTCCTCTGATAACAAACAATAATTCCAATTCTGGAACACCAGCTAAAATGACTATTCCACCTTCTGTACCTTGACTTTGAATTCCACATTTCGAAACTTACCCATATAACTATTTCACACTTTAAAACTACCTTGAAAAACAACTCTTTGTTTTGAAAACCCCACCAAATAACAAATCCATATCCCGAAAGCCTTAGTATTATTCAATATTAAAAAAAAACAAGGTATAGGGCACATGTATAGTCTGTGTTCGTGACCGTAACTAACAACTTCGCTTTTCGTTAAATGCAAGAATCACTATCTTTATTTCTGTAACCAGCTTATGCCGAGAGAGAGAGAGAGAGAGAGAGAGAGAGAGAGAGAGAGAGAGAGAGAGAGAGAGAGAGAGAATGAATGCTATAAATTATAGTTTATCTTTCCTCTCCGCTCAAAGGATTCGTCTGCATTCTTTCCAATAATTTTTTTCAAGATTCCAGACCATTCCGAAATAAGATTTTATCATCTCAGTTTTTTCCTTTTTATAAAAAATGCTTTGATCTACGGCTCTCATCCCCAGCTACCAAGACCTAAACCCCCATTCCTATCATCGCCCAAGATATTGCTCCCCTCCCTCTTTTGTCTTTCAAACCCCTTTTCAGTGGAATTTGTAAAAAAAGAGCTGTTGTAGCTTCACTAAGCGGCCAATACGCGATCCAGATTAAAAGCCTGATATCTGGATGTCACAGACCAGTAGAAAGATTAAAAAAGAGGGTGGGCGGAAGGAGCCCCACAGAAATTGAAGAATGACAAAGAATGATCCCCCATCCTCTCTCCCTCTCTCTCTCTCTCTCTGTCTGTCTCTGTCTCCTCCATTCCATTATGAAATGAGGGCCTGCAATTCGCGCAAGTAATGCGATTGGACAATAGGGTTAGGGAATCTGATTAACTGACAAGGAACCCTGAAGCAATCTACAAGACACGGCGATTGGCTGATCATCCGAGGGTGCTGAATGGGTCGTTAGCTGAATAAGGAGACTGTAATAGGCGGATTCCCTCTTAACGAGGACACCAACGCAAATCCTCACCAGAGCCGCGGTCTCGTTTTCTTTGATTGCCTCTCCCGTTTTCTTTGTGCAAAACGCGTGAAGTTCTCTGTCAAAGTTGACAGTGAAAACGCAATCATTTCGGAAAAAACAATACTGCAGAGCATATAAACATAGTGACTAGTACTCTGAGTACTTTATATTTATTAAGAGTTTCATATCTGTTTTGTAACGGAAGGACCACTTATAACAATATTCGACAGCCAATACTTGAGTATATGATATAACACCTAACAAAATAATGCAACAAAGAAAGAAAACCGTTAACACTGAAAAGACAGACAGATCAATAATTCGATATTAAGTCATGTTATCACGTAATTCCTATGCAAAAACAGAAGAACCTTTACCTTTGACCCAATGTTAGACATATATTTAATACCGCAATCTATAAAATCACAAAGCCGTTGAGTTCAATAAATATCTAATATTGACTCATAAAACGTAATCTGTACGAGGATACTTTAAGTTATCAATAAGCCACGATACCCCTCAAATATTGTTCAACAGCAACAAATTAAATTTTGTGTTAATTGATCTGTTATGGTTATAGCCAAAGGATTGACTTGAAAATTCTGCGGCAACCACACTGACAATTTTACTTACACACGCTGAAAGTATTATGCTTTATGCTTATTGACGTATAATTCTTTTTTCAATGGGGGTAACACCGAGGAAAATGAAACAAAAACCACATTCATACTTGAACTGCTAAATCATGGATGAAATCAAGTGCAGCAAAACTCCCCCAGCATTAACCACTTCATTCACCTAAACAGCGCATCGAGTGCCCTTACTTTTAATTACCAAGTCACCTTTACACTTACCCTTCCAGCACGTGTTGCATATACCCCCAAATTCCAATACGAATTAATCGCTTCTACTCTTCCAGCGATTTCGATTTACATTCACCTCATTTCTTTACTTTTGCTCACATTCTCCCCTTGCGAAGACTTCAAACTCTTTTGTTAGTTTCTAAGGCTTCCCTACACTATCCCCATTCAGCAAGGTATCATCTGCAATGATCAACTATTCCGTACGCAATTCATGACTCATTTTCTTATCCAACTCTGGACTTACACCTACTCTTCTCTCTCTGACTTCTCGAATTACTTCAGTTATGAAAATAGTGAACAGCAAGAAACTTTTTGAACTGCCAATTCCTTAACTGTTCTCACTCAAGTGTATATAACTAATAAATCAGACAGTAGGACGTCAGAGATGTGGTGGGTTTTTCGTGAAATGGGCCTTAGTCGCTTCCTCATCGATCTCAGGACTAATAGGTGAGACGAAACAGACACACAAACACACACACACACATATATAGCCTATATATAAGAATGAAATTTATCACATCACCATGATTCATATACACGTATTAAGCGGCAATTTGCTCCACCTCGGAAATAATATATTTTCATATATGTTACCCGAAGAGGAATTCTTTTAGTTGACCACAAGTTCGTCGTCTCGTAGGCTACAACCACGGGAAACAAGAACTCAGGACTACAGTGACGCGCATTAAACCACACGTCCATCAAGTGTATACTGCATTGACTAACTGAGGTGAAGTTTTAAGAATTCTAATTGATCTGCGATTCTGACTGCTTAATAACCTCCTGACTATATACTGTGATATAAAGATTAAAATCTTTTTTGTTATTAGTTTTCACAGAACAAACGTTTCTAAATTTAACCAGCACAAATTTCTCACTTGCAGATAATGACTCATGCACCTGACAAGAAGTTTTCCCGATACTTTATTATCTAACAAGTGATGTTTTCATGAGAATATTGATGTTATTAATGGCTTAAACCTACAAGGAAAGTAATGGTTTTCAAAAAAGAGATTTATAGTTAATCGAAAATAGATACGTAAACAGAGAGATATTAACTTGAGATAAAATACATCAGCTATTTGCACGGTATGGTTTTCGAGACCAGCGAGTGAATCTCCGTTTACTTTTTTATCATTGAAAAGGCTAAAGAAGCAAGGAACCTGCTGACACTTTTACCTAGCCCAGACCCGAGACACACGAGAGGAAGAGTGAAAGGAGATCATTCCAAAGACTAGAAGGTAAGAGAAATGTCTCGATGCCGTTTACTCCTAGTAGGATTGTGAATTCTTCGTAGTAAATACGGTAATAAGTGCGTCTACTGAGCCGCCTTCGAAGATTTATATAGCTTCCTTGTATTACTGAAGTTGAGATAAAATAAAAAATAGTTCTGGGAATGTTGGTGAAATAAAGGTTTTCCATCTTACAGTTTTATTGGCGATTCAGACATAATTTAGGCGATGTTGGGAACTAAAATTCGACTCATGGTTCTAAAAAGGTTCCTCATTACTTACGAAAATTTAACATATCGTTTGTCGTAACAAGCAAGTAATTTTACATCGAGACAGAGTACTTTTAGTTAAAAATGGATAATTCACTTGTAAGAAAAATAAATTCTTCATAATGTGTACTTTTATATCATCGTTATTATTATTTTATTTGATGGTTAAACCTAATTCTTGATGATTTTTGGAAAATGACGCAAAAATGTCTGGTCTGAAAATATTTTTGAATTATACAAGAAAACCTTAGTGGATATGATCTCTCCACCAACTTTTAGCGTTATTGTGAAATAATTTTGTATCATTATTATTGTTAGTAACTATGCCATCACCAGCAGCATGAGCGGCAGTAGTAGTTAAAATAGTACCAGTAATAGCAGTTGTGAGATTAAGACCTCAATCATTATAGGGGATGATTATTTCCATAACTGCTTTGTCATTCTGAGGGAGTATTTAATATCAGAGAGCCCTTGAGCGTTCGTATCTGTAACCCCGTCTATACCAAATTCCATAACAATATACGTCAATCAAATGTTTTAATTTTAAAAGAACATTTCGCCTTCTTCATTACAAAAACAACAATCATTTATCCCCTGCGAAACTACTACAATTAATATTATGGTTCCATCTAGCATTACTGCTCATGAAGTGCGCGAAAACCTCAACACCATTTCTCTTCACCAACAACACAGACAACTCTGACCATCTGTCTCTAAGCGACTTTGGTCCATCTGTAAGATACAGCAGCGGTGACTGAAATTGCGTTTGATGGGAATACATTTACAAGAGCAAGGCAATTTCCACTGAATGGACTAACAAGCTTGCACCGAACACAAAGCCTGTGTCTGAGTAATACAGAACATACTATATATATATATATATATATATATATATATATATATATATATATATATATATATATATATATATATGTGTATGTGTGTGTGTATATAATGTGTGTATTATATATTTACATATGAATGTATAATATATATATATATATATATATATATATATATATATATATATATATATATATATATATATATATATATATATATCTATATATATATATATATTACTAACAGGACCTCATTGAATCTACGGGTACTTGACAATGAGGACTGTTAGTCTTGGAAAGCTTGTAATTTTTATTGAATTTATAACTCTGCTAGATATCATCCACTTTCAATGAGGTCCTGTTAGTAATTGCATTGATGCACAAAACAATTGTGTAAGTGATAAAGTTAATATATATATATATATATATATATATATATATATATATATATATATATATATTATATATATATATATATATATATATATATATATATATATATATATATATATATATATATATGTGTGTGTGTGTGTGTGTGTGTGTGTGTGTGTGTTATTTTTAAAACTTGCACCTTTGACAATTTCTTCTCAGTAAAGCACTTACTCAATCCAACCATTTTTCTTATACGTTAATTTTACTTTATTTTTCTTCGATAAAAAAAAACAGTAAATTTTGTCCGTGTTTTTCCCATACCTGGTTTTTACCTTTTTCCCCACCTAAATTTTCCATGTGCGGTTATCAAAGATCTGGTGAGTGTTGAGCCGGGTCGCAAAAACAGATGAATTCCACCAGAAATAAAGTGGAATTCAAAAAATTCCCCAGTAGTTTTTTTTACTCTCTACACCATCCTAACCTTTCAGTATGGATTTTGATAATGATACGAACATTTGTTATAAGATGGAACACACCATATTGCATATAAAGTATGGATTATTTATAGACATGCATATATGACGAAAGATATAAAACAATTCATGAAATTAAGGATCGTGTTCCCTATTCTCTCACAAAAGTCATTGTGCGCTTCATGACCTAAATAAACTTCCCCATCTTTCTCTCTCTCTCAAGGTAATACAAAACAAAGTGGTTTTTAAGCATCAGATTATAATTTTCTCTGAAAAAAGCTTAAAAAAGCTTAAGTAAATTAACTATAAGCTAACTCTCTCTTTCTCTGAATGAAAAAAAAATTAAGGAAAACAATTAATATTCCATCTTCCTCTGAGGGTACTAATTTTCTAACTCTCTCTTTCGTAATAATGACAGAAATGTCAAGTAAATGTATATCTCTCTCTTTCCTTCCAGCAATAAAAAAGTTGAATTAAATAAATCATCTCTCTCTCTCTCATAATAATAACAAAATGTAAAGTAAGTGTATTTCTTTCTTTCCAATAATAAATAAGGTGAACTTGAGAAATCATCTCTCTCTCTCTTTCTCATAATAATAATAATAACAATTATGTAAAGTAAATTTATTTCTTTCTCTCCAGTAATAAAAAAGGTAGACTAGAGAAACCATATATCATTCTTAACCTCTCTCTCTCTCTCTCATAATAATAACAATCATGTAAAGTAAATGTATTTCTCTCCAATAATAAAAAATGTGAACCTGAGAAATCATATATCATTCCAGATCTCTCTCTCTCTCTCTCCCATAACAATAACAATCATGATGAGTAAATGTATTTCTCTCTTCCTCTCCAGTAATAAAAAAAGGTGATCCAGAGAAATCATATATCATTCCAAATCTCTTTCTCTCTCTCTCTCTCTCTCTCTCTCTCCTCATAACGGAAAGGAGCGTGCTCATTCAGACCAGGGTCCATGAAAGAATAGGGATGAAAAGGCATATCCATCCACCTGGGACAGATCTCTCATCCATTCGGCTTCAAGCACGAGCTATAATTACATTTTATCATCATCAAATAACTTCATTTATTTTGATAGGCGAACAGAAGCATGCTTGGATGTTGAAAGGATGGAACGCGTTCTCTTTTTTTAAATTCATATCATAAATAAATTAATTTCGCCGTATTATATTAGCCCCGTGATGAAAGATGGACACTTTTGTTATTTTCCTGCTAGATGGTATTTTTTTTTTTATTTTCTCTTCGATAGAAAATGCGTCGTTGATTTATTCTCTCGTCGAGGATTTTTTCATTCCTTATATTTGTCTTTATCGGCTAAAATATGCATTTTCTTTCATATTTTTTTTTCTGTTTCTTGGGAACTGTTAAAACTGCTTTCCTTACAAAGATTATATTATATATATATATATATATATATATATATATATATATATATATATATATATATATATATATATATATATATATATATGCATGAACTTGCTCTGCTAATTTATTTCCCAGTCAATAACACTTTTTCACCTTTAGATATATACCAATAGATTTCATCATTAGAATCGGTTCCTTTCGCAGTTATTTTATATTCATTAAAGAAGTGTAAAAACTGCATTTCAAAATAATTTTTTTTCACAATTTAAAATCCATTCCTGGTTTATTATCCAATCAAGTCAATATTTTCCTTCAATGTATTTTTTTCCGTTGTTAAAAAACTGTAAAAATTACATTTGGTGTTTTCTTAAAAACTGAAATACATTACTCACTCCTAAATCATGATAATGCCTGCTTTCCTTATCAGTCGTTTTAATAGATTCAAATTAGTTGATTTCTCCAGTATCTAATTTACACATTTCTTTCTAATGTGTAAAATGCATTTCTCATGATCGTTTTTTTGTCCTTAATTTCTGATAATTAATTTCCAAAATAAGATATTTCTCTCTTCATATATCAACATTTTCATCAATTCCATCTTTTTTATTATCTACTTCTTCTAAGATGTGTCCTACTTTCTCTTTTTTTTCGTATTAGAATACATAAAATTTCTACGTTCGTTTTTAACCTAGTAACACACACAAATGTGTTACGTTTTATTTCCTTTGCTATTTTTAATTACCCTGTTCTTTTTTTTCCCTTCTGTTCAATTGTAGGAACGAGACCTGACACAGATTACGAAGAAAATCGATTAAAATCTATATTATCTATTCTTGTGTATGTGCCCGAAAGGATACAATCTGAGACGTCTGTTTAATGGAGAGAGAG
>NC_089763.1:45879468-45916968 GCF_040412425.1 Macrobrachium rosenbergii | reverse complement strand
GCTGAGATTTTGTCTTTAGACCCTGCACAATCAGGTAATTTTTTTTTTTTCATCTTATGGAGAGTAAATTTCGCCCTCTTTCAGGTTTGTTCTGAAGTTATGTACAATAGAATCATAACATCAAAGGTCATTGGCAACATGGTGGTATCCATACGCACAAATGCACATATACAATCATTATCTCAATCATTGCTATGATAGTGCCATACATACCATGGCACCCTTCACTGTTATGACAGCAAATATCATGACATCACTGACGACTGCGATTCAAATGAATCTCAAAGAATGAGTTACATTCATTACAAAAGGTCATTTGTGTTGAGAATTATCATCAATTCAGTCCATATGAAAGACTCGTATTTTACGCTCCGTCCTAATATTAATTTGATGCAAGGAGAAAAACGTATGACTGAGGGATGTTTCTATTTAAAGCTACACAAGAGAACACCTCCCCCCTCCCCTCTCTCACCCCTATCCCCCGCCTGCTTTGTTGCCAAATGTTTCAAGGCAGCCTGGAAAGGTAGTACCTTTCAGGTCTAGGAGAAAGGCCTAGGCCCCTAAATTACAGTTGTGGAAAGCCTTTTATAAGGCAAATGCGTTTCATATGACAGTGAAAGGAAAAAACCTCCCTACAGAATACAGCTGTTAAATATTACGGACTGTAAAAAAAAGCTAAAGCGCTTTCTACTTCAAGATAGAACGGATATCACATCTTTCTATTGTTATTGCAGGTCATTTTTCTACGGCATGTTTGTTGTTAACCATTCAAATGATTTGCAATTGGAAGTATATAAAGCAGCTGTGCATCAGACGAGTTACGAAGGGTTTCCCTGCTAGCAAAACTGAATCGCCAAAAGTTTGAGAGAGAGAGAGAGAGAGAGAGAGAGAGAGAGAGAGAGAGAGAGAGAGAGAGAGAGAGAGAGAGAGAGAGCCATTCTAAATGACCCGACCCATGGCGAAAGGATTTGGACGATTGTAACTTGTCATGAAAGGAAAACAGATTTAGGTAAACATAAATTTTCAAAAGGACGTTAGTATGTAGGCCAAAACATGACGAACAATGCGGTAGCTTGAGTAGCTGACACAAAGGCCAGGAAAACTGGGGGATGCAGTCATGACGCCTCAGCCCACTGAGGGGGCTCTGGAATTATTATTGGTCTTGTTACAGTTTCATCAGTGGCCAGTTGTCTCCAGTGATTACGGCGATAAGATGGAGTCTTGACTAACACATACAGACACATATACATATATACATATACATACGTTGCGAGTCTCGCACCACTAACGGGAATCTAAAATTACGATTGCTCCTATTGCTGCTTCATCAGCAACCAGCTTCCTTTAATGATTACACTGATATGGAGTCGTAACAGATAGATAGATAGATAGATAGATAATGGAGTCCTGACAGACAGACAGAGTCACAGGAAAGGAAAACGGACGCGTTTAAAAAGCTATGACGTAGTCTGTTCCGTTGACCTCAATCATGAAATATAAAGTATAAACTGAACCTTGCCATCATACAAGATCTGGTTTATACTTGATTCCCAACAGTGTTAGAACTGCTTGAAAAATTTAATTCAGCAATTTGTTAAACTCATTACATTTATAGAGAACGGTGCCCAACCGAGTTTTACATACTGAGCACAGGACTTTTAAAACTTCAGCAGATAAACAATTACATATCACAAACGATTTATGAACGTTTCGACCTCTGTCGAATTCGAATAATCCGAGTTCGACCGATTCCACCCCATGTTCTATTTCATCGTCCTGAGATCGACTGAGTTGGCCCCGTGGTCCTGTCGAGGTCTCTTCCCATGACTAAACTTCATGAAGTTGTATTTCCTGCAGTAATGGTGCTAACAAAGCTAGATTAAAAAAAAAAAATTCTTCATCATTGACGATACAAGATCAGAAAGAAAAAGTTCAAGTGGAGATAGTTGCCTGAAGAAATAAACAAATGGAAACTCTGGACTGCGCATCCTTGGACCAGCTTTTCAAGTTAAAAGAGAATTCGTCTCTCTGCTCAAAATACATGTGCATCTTTTGAATAATTTAAGCTAAGAATGCAATGCCACAAGAAGAAAATATGAAGTTCTATGGCGCAACAAATTAACGACAGAAGAAACTGATGTTTTAAATGTCTGACGAGTGTATTGAAGAAAATATCCGAAACTATCATTTAATAACTGATAAGGGCATTTGAGAAGAAATTGTTAATCAGACATAACAAATTAAACCGTCTGCATATTACCAAATTCTTCCAAGTGCATGCGTCGCTTCCCAGCTGAATATCATGTAAAGCAAAACCTCACCGTTATTGTTATACAATGAATATTGATGTCTACGTTTAATAATGACAATAGGATATGTTTGAGAGAGAGAGAGAGAGAGAGAGAGAGAGAGAGAGAGAGAGAGAGAGAGAGAGAGAGAAAATTGAATTAGTGTGCTGTTCATTGAAATACCTCGTCACGTACGTCAAACTCCACAAATCTGCAGAAGTTAATAAACAATACGTTATACATTTTTAACTAGAAGAAAGTGAAGTTTAAAGATTATATATATATATATATATATATATATATATATATATATATATATATATATATATATATATATATATATATATATATATATATATATATATATATATATATATATATATAGTATATATATATTTTTATATAAATATATTTATATATATATATATATATAATATATATATATATATATATATATATATATATATATATATATATATATTTTAGATAATACTGAGGGGTGAACTCAACGTATCCCGAGGGGGCGAACTAGGACAGTACGAACTCGACGTGACGGCAAACGCTTGTTACTGACAATAACAGCAATAAA
The DNA here is from genome assembly GCF_040412425.1 of Macrobrachium rosenbergii. Classification (NCBI taxonomy): domain Eukaryota; kingdom Metazoa; phylum Arthropoda; class Malacostraca; order Decapoda; family Palaemonidae; genus Macrobrachium; species Macrobrachium rosenbergii. The sequence goes on along the minus strand of NC_089763.1, from coordinate 45,914,091 downwards.
CTTTTAATCACTGAACAGTGCATATAAGAAAACATATAGTTCTATGACGCAGCAAATTAACGACAGAAGAAATTGGTGGATTAATGTCTGACGAGTGCATTTAAGAAAATAAGAGAAATAATGAGTTAATAATTGATAAGTGCATTTGAGAGAAATTCCTTAATCACACATAATGCATTAATAGCACAATGATCTGAATTTAAATAATCGATCTGCGGAATGCCTCGGGGTGAGGGTGTCCTAGGACTAAGCTCCTCCTATCATCCGACACTCTCCTTCTCCTCTAAGAGAAGATCTGCACGAAGCTTATTTTCGAAGGATATCTTGAAGTTCAACTTGAGATTTGATTATTCGGAGGATTATGATCATATATTAGTTCTGACTGTTATTAACGTGATCGATTTCCAAACTCTCACTGATGATCATTTAATATATATATATATATATATATATATATATATATATATATATATATATATATATATATATATATATATATGTATATATTATATGAAATTTTTATCACACCGTGATTTATATACAATCATGAAGCTACAAATGTCGTTTAATATCCAATTCACGCTACTTCGGGAATATCCCCGATGGGGAATTATCACCGAACGGGCAATATTTTTAAGTGATAAATGGACTGGTACCGCCGGGTCTCGATCCCTCGACACAGTACCTTCTAACGACTCCAGTCAACGGTCAAACCACTGAGCCACCAAGAGAGGTATAAGTTAATGCCGAATCTGCCGTACTTATTTACCCATCGAGAGCGGGGAAATTGTACTTAACTTCAGCATTAACCCACCTCCACCATGATAGCTCATTGGTACGTTGGAACACGCAGCTCTTATTAAACGACATTTGTAGCTTCATGATTGTATATAAATCACAGTGTGATAAAAAAATTTCATAGTAAGAGCTGCATGTTCCACATGAACCAATGAGCTATCAAGGTGGAGGTGGGTTAATGCTGAAGTTAAGTACAATTTTCTGCTCTCGATGGGTAAATAAGTACGGCAGATTCAGCATTAACTTATACCTCTCTTGATGGCTCAGTCGCTGGAAGGTACTGTGTCGAGGGATCGAGACCCGGGGGTACCGATCCGTTTATCACTTAAAAAAATTCCCTTTCGGTGATAATTCCCCATCGGGGATATTCCCGAAGTAGCGTGAATTGGATATTAAACGACATTTGTAGCTTCATATATATATAATATATATATTTATATATGTATATATGCAATACCTATGTTTACAGTATGGCTTTCTTCCCTTCTAGATTCAGTTGCGCTAGAAGGACAGGGTCTTCCGGTTCAAAGCAATCTCTTGAGATGGAGTCGCTAGCCTCCTCTCTTTTTCTTGCCCATCCTGATAATGGTTCATATTTACAGTTGGGTCAACTGATGGACGACAGGATGGGATCAAACCATGGGATGTGGCATAGCAAATACAGTGCTTTAATACTAACATGTGGCACGCACTACACAGACACATACACATGAATACACACACACATATATATATATATGCATATATACAAAATATTCTTTATCTGTTCACAGGATTTTTAACAAATTTAAGAATATATATCAACGTTCAACATTCAATAATTCTTCGAGGCTTGGTCTCATACCTTTGCCTCAACTACTTTTCCTCCAGATATGAGCACAACCTTATGGCCTCTTTATCCCTGAAATAGATAAAGCCTTGCAGCAGAATTAACAAACATCCCTTACGAACTTTCACATGAATAAAAAATGGTATCACAGAAATGGCTACCCTTTTTAACCATCAAAAACATTGCTGTGCTGGCTGGATCCTCATCAGAATTGCTGAAGCAGTCTAGGTGAATGGTCGCGTCTCCTCTGGTCTTGTTGTTTCCATTTGACAGGTCTAAACACACAGGCCTTATGCACTCAACGTTCACCGACTCATATATAATTTTGAAGCAGGATGCAATCACAACAAAAGCTAAATGTCACGATGTAATGGAAACAAATGGATTATTAACAAAGTCTTCACAAGTTGCTGCAACGTTTATTCTCCTACAACATTGAATTAATTCCTGAAATGATTAAAATCAACGCTCGTAAATAAAAGTTCAAAAGAACCACCAGTACATGGGTTTAAGACGAGTGCGAGAGTAAAAGGAGCCACTTTGTCAGTCTTATCACTTAATCAACAGGTAAGCGTAGAACTGGCATCCTATGGTACCGGATTTCACAAACATACCAACGTAGCCCCTCCAACCTGATTTTGATGTTTGGATTTGTAAGGGCAAGTTCACCTTTTCCGAAATTTCTAGTCTTCATCCACTCTGCAGTACTCTGGCCCACATCAAATGGCACTCATCTTGACTTTTTCATGATACATCACCTTTATTCTAACTCGCATGAAATCTCATCATTGCAGTATATCTCATAACTACGTTGTTATTCTTCCTAATAAAGTTTTCTCACTCATTCCACTGGTACTCAAACCCAGAACCTGGACTCTGGGATCTGGGATCAGGGACCTGTGACCTGGGACCCGGGATGTCGGACCCATCGTGAGTTTCTTATTAAATCGCTTCATTGCGCACTTTCCTCTGAAGTACTTTTTAATTATTCTCTTATGAACAATATCTTTCTTCAGTCCACGGAGATTGCAAGCAGTATTACAGAATTTCTTCGTCTATATTTTCCATGTTTCATTTCACAACTCCTAATCCTCGTCACCATCTCATGCCTTCTTACCCTAACTTCACCTTCTTACACTATTTCATTTTATTCATTCTCATCTCCTCTTAACAATTCTTCACCTTTCACTACATTATTTCTGTCATTATGTTTTTTACACTTAATACCTCACTTTATTTCATTCATTGTATTACCATCATAGCAAATTCTCGGCCCGACTGACATCACTACCTCTTTGAATAACTTCTGCACTTCCTATATTACTTCACTTCACCACTTCCTTGACTCGCTAAACAAGTTTTATATTGTTTCAGGAGATAATTTCCGTTCCTCCTTCTCTCTCTACACTTTATCCAACCAGCTTTTTATCAGGACACTCTTTCTTCTCGTGGCCTCTTCTTTCGCACGAATTGCACAATAAAAATGTAAATAATCATTAATGAAACATATAAAACCAAAATTATGGACAAAATTACATTAGGAGATAAATAAAATAAAGAAAAATATAGAAAAACTTACGCAGACTGAGAGGCGCAATAACACTGGCCAGGTAACTGAAACGTAAGTAAAATCTATCTATCCATTCAGCTATCATTTTTGCATCTGAAATTTCAGCTAACATTTCTAGCATTTATCAAAGATTCTGCGAAAATGGGACCCAAACATTTGTTCAGTTTCGCAACCAAGAACAAATACCCAGCCTGTCTCTGGTATGAAGGCATCTTGTCCTATCAGATTAAAAAAAATCCAATAATTCTAAATTTGATAAAATGAAAGCATGAAAGGTGTAAATAAATATCTTACGTGAATCTGCATACGTCTTCAAACAAAAGTCATAATAAAAACAGAATGGCCCCTAAAATAATTTTATTAGAAAAATTTACAGTTCACATTGTGTTTAGACGTCTACGACTTAAAAATGTTAATAAAGACAAATACCCCAAAAAAAAAAAACATGAAAAATAATAAATTATTTGAAAAGCATTTTTGCTCACAAGCGGTTTTAAACTTATACACAAAAATACCATAGACAGAGATCTAAAATAAAAAAAAAAATGTTATAACAAGTTTTCGCGCATTCGCATGTATGTTTAGACTACTGCACACTAACAAAAAACAACACAGACCTGAAAAAACTGACATACAATATTTTTTCGGACGATTATTATTTCTATTTGCCAGGCCATTTTACTTGTGTTAATTACTCTCGGTCCTCAGTTAACACAACTAATTAACATTTCGCATGAGAATTCGCGGCTCGCTTAATTATTTTTCTTAAAGAAAGAGATTCCACAATAATTTTGAAAATATAGCGAAACGGCTTCGGGTTGGGAGGTCAGACTGCGCAGTAGAAGACAAAGTAGACAAGAAAAAGGGAAAAAATAGGGATACTGTGAACCCAAAGGAAGGAAATGGAAAGAACGAAAACAGAAGAAAAAACAGGGAAACTAGGGGAAAGATACAATGAATAAACAAAGAATACATAAACAAATACTGACCCGAAATAAAGAAGAAAAGGTTTACACATGACGAGAAGTAGCGGATATGAAGCAAAGATAAAAATTAAAAAAAATAATAAAATAATAAATGGTTGTTGAATAAAACGAAAATCAAGTTGAAGAAGATGATCAAAGCGAGGTAAGAAAACTAAGAAAATGATAATGTTATAATGTCACGTAAAATACCAAACAACGAAACGCACGCAAACTAATTACACAGAGTTATGCTTGACCATTAAAATCTACGATACTCTTTCCCCTAAAAGACTCCAGCGATACAGAACATTCTTATAAGTACATTAAAAGCAAATCAACAGGAAACTTGAAGCTAAATATTACTGATAAGAAGAATATAAGAAAGGTGCCTCGGAACGGCAACAGATACAGGCGTTACAAATTCCAGGTATCATAAATAAAGGACAGTTGAGTAACAAGACATCAAAGGCTCATGTGCGCAAATATGCAAGAAGGAAATAAGTGAAAAATATAAAGTATCAGATACTCAGTAATTTCACCAAATATTATCGAAATGCTCTCCTGCTGTTCCTACCTATTCTTGAAGCCTAATCATTTTCTCACTTTTCAAGAATCCTTTTCAGAACATTTGCTCTGACTTCTAAAGTAGACTAATGGTCCCCTATGAGGTCATGTGGCATTTGGACGACTTTTCATGGAAATTAATATACTTTAGATTATGAATTCGAGACTACAACGTTTACAGTGTACTTTACTTACAATTTGAAGTGGCTTTAATTGCGCCTCTCGATTCGACTAGCGTGTGCAAACATCAATATGAATGGGGTACCTCTACTTGCTCTGCGTGTATTTAACATTTAAACAACGAACAGTAGTGGTCTGCTTTAGGGTAATCCACGAATTAATCTCTTAATGCTCGAATAAAAGAACTCAATACTAATGCCAGTGATTATACTCTTTTTCAACGGAGACACTCCGGATAACTTGTAACACCGTGGTCACACAGAGTCGGGATGTAAATTTTTCACGCTAATATGTACATGCAGCTAAATTACAATATGCGGTAATACAACAATTGATACTGACTAAATAATGTAGAAAAATACACAGATGTACATGGACATGTTTAGTTTCTTTTACCATATGCATTTTTTCTTAGCTGGGCGTTCGCCTTCCTTTTTTTTTTTTTTTAGCAAGTGTTTTACTTAAGTGCAAGCCCCATGCCTTTCTTCACCATGGGTGCGATAAACCAAATTCATCTAACTACCAGGTATCAGAAACCATATTATACCAATTGGCCAAACAGCAAAATTTTTAGGATTAGTATTTGATATCACTTGAACTGGAAAGCCCACATAACATACGTAAAATCTAAATGTATAAGAGCATTAAATCTAACTAGAAACTATCGAACACTACTTGGGGATCCGATAGACATACCCTTACTGTACTGTATAAAGCAACAGTTCTGTCCATCATTGGTTATGGAAGCGAAGTATATGGCTCAGCATCGGACACAGCGCTGAAAATGTTAGACTCTGTTCACAGTGAAGGCCTTAGAATATGCTCGGGAGCCTTTAGATCATCACCTAAATCATCTTTACAAGTTGAATGTGGTGAACTGCCTTTGTCTCTCCATAGGGAGCTACTAACAATGAAAAGTGCTCTAAGAATTCAGACAAGTGATTCTCCAACAAAAAATCATTTGAATTAAGAGATTTTGAGTCGCTGAATATAAATATACAAATGCCTTTAATAGTAAAATCACCTCCTCCCTGGACAATGAATAAAATGAGAATTTGTACACACCTCAAGTATTTACCAAAAAGTTACTCATATACACCAGAACACCATCGACTACATACAATAGAGCGTATAAGCCGAAAAGGTCCACATTACGCAATATATACAGATAGATCTAAGTCAGAACACGGAGTTGGATATGCTGCAGTGTCCCAAGACAAAACTTATCAGTTCTCTCTTCCTAATAATACTTCAGTATTCACAGCAGAATTGTGCGGAATGGCATCAGCTATAAAAATAATTGAAGAAACATCATTCAATAATTTTGTGATTTTTAGTGACTCGAGAAGCGCAATGAAGCTATTCAGAGTTACAAATAAAAAATAATATAGTACAACAAATTAAACTATTTCTCCATAACTTATATAATAATGGAAAAAATGTAGAAATATGTCGGTCCTGCCCATGTAGGGATCAAAGGAAATGAAGACGTAGACAAAGCAGCCAAAGAAGCAACCCACATGACAAGATCAAATGTGAATATCCCTGTTGCTGATTATGTAACACACATAAAAATGGGTATCATAAATAGATGGCAATATATATGGAATGAAGAACCTGAAAGTAATAAATTGAAACAAATAATTACTAATGTTAAAAAATGGCGTTCATCACATCACAGGGAGACACACGCACAAGTAATTCTAACACGTCTCAGAATAGACCATACTCGTCTGACACATGGGCACTTAATGAGCAACCCACGTGGTCCCGCTCCCGAGTGCTCAGAATGCCAGGTGATAACGGTCAGACATGGGTTATGTGAGTGTCCAAAGTATGACCAACAGCGACTGTCAACTTTTGGAAATAAATCAATGGAGGTTTTTTGTCAGAATCTTTTACATTTTCAGTCGTTCCGATTTTGATGTTCAAGAGGAACTGTGATTTAATTAATAAAATATAAAAATAAGTAAATAATAAAGGCACGAAAACCCTTATACCATTTGTCGAATTGAAAAAAAAAATTTTTAAAATAAGTAATTACTTATCGTATATTCTGAATTTTAATATACCTTTTTAGTGTGTATGTAAGGAAGTATAAGTAAATGTATTTATTGTATGTATGTGTTCCAGCATGAGAGCAAGTGCCTATGTGCAGTTTTTAATTTAATTTGAATTCGTTCATCATCCTACTGAATGATCTATTGGGTCCTAGTGCTTGGCCTCAGGCCTAGACCTGGTATTTTAACCTAATCCTTCGGGCCAGCCCTATGAGACCTGAAAGTCAGCTCAGTGGTCTGGTTAAACTACTTTAATAATCAACCTGATTCACTTCTTAGGTCACTCACTCATACATACACATCTACACGCACACACAACATACACACACACACATATATATGTATAATATATGTAAAAAAAGTATAAATACTACATATATATATGTACAGTATATATAGACATATTATACGCCCTTTTCTGTGTGCAATAGTCGGTTTAGTTTTTAATTATTTTTACTGTGTATCATTTTCTCTTTATCCAACGGTTCGTCTTGCAAAATCCCTCTCTCTCTATCTAGGTTGAGTGTCTTTGCTCTACACCACTTAAGGTAACCTGTGACCGGCCAAAGCTTTATAAGCATCGCACCAAAACCTCAAGATGTCTAGCTTCTTTAGAGAGCATCACTTTACCCTGAGCGCGGCTTCTTTTCATATGTCTCTCATTCAAGCAGCCTTTACCCGGATTTGCCTTTGGCGTAAAGGCCTAATGAATAAAGCCATCGAACGATAGCCAGCAAATTAGGAACTTCAATTATTCACGCTGTCGTCAATAGCAGGATCATTATTCATTGTCATCAGCACCATCGGCGTCACAATCGCTAAGGTAATTAACCGTTATTAACTACACTGCCGTTGCTATTTTGGGGGCCACTCTTGCCGACATCTCTTTGTGCCTTGAAAACGTGTAATGAACACACGTCATTAGATAGGCCTTGAAAATTCCTGAGAGCCTAATTGGCCACTCGAAGCTCTCAAGTGAAACAGTCCTCTTCAACATTGCGCTAAGTGAAGAGCATTTAGCTGCGGGGTAGTGCTCCCGTTAGTAAGCAGAACAAAAGAAAAAAAAATAACAGATGAGCACACTTTTGAAGCGCAGCATCTAACTTTAGGCAGCAATCTGCAAAAAGCATCACAAATACTAAAAGGATCCTACTAATAAGACCCTACATAAAGGACACTCTACTATCAAGTATTAGGCAATATACAAATAATCTGTTAAAAGTAACCTGTCTCTGTTGGCTCTGCAGATTCTACGAGTCTACATCAGGTCCCTTATTCCTTTAAACACCTACAGTACAATACTTACGCGCAGCCTTACGGCAAGGGACCGGTGCTGCCGCCAAACAGCCTTAATCTTAACGAGTCATCAACCAAAAACAGTAATTTACCAAACAACCACATCCTGATTCTTAAATAGTCCCACCCCCTGAAATAGGAACACCCCCCAAAAAAAAAAACAAGCTTCACCTGAGTGGTTCCATCCCACAGAAAAAAATCTACGCCACATACAAACTTATAAAATGTTTCATCCAACTGAAGAAAAAAATTCCTTGAAAAGTCTCACCTTACAGAAAAAGTTGCATGACCGAAAAACTCTAAATCACTCAAAACCACAAAAAATATATATATATATATGTATATATATATATATATATATATATATATATATATATATATATATATATATATATATATATATATATATATATATATGTGTGTGTGTGTGTGTGTGTGTGTGTGTGTGTGTGACACCACAAGTTCAAAGCTGCTGAGAAAACGTACAATGCCACTTCAGAAGCAATCTTTAGTTTCCCACTAAAGATTTATGCCCCATGAGAAACGGAGCATCCCAGTCCTGTCATTTAAGTATTATGACTGTCAAGAAAAGTAGCATCCCAACTCCTCCCCTTAAAGAATCAGGCACCTTGAAAAGTCGCATTCCCAATGAATAAGCGATACCTCACATAAGGCTCTCATGCCACTGGAGAAGAGGAAAAGTTTTCCTTTACCAATAAAGAACACATATTCTATTCTACCAATGAATGAGAAGCAACAACCAGCTTTACACTGAATAAGAGGAAGCAAAAACAAAATCAAAGTCCCAGTGAACAAGCTGCACCCTACTGACAAAGGAAAATATCTCTACAGAAGGTAGGTACCAATAACACCTTTACGTCCACGGTAACTTTTTCATATAAAAATGATCGGGGCCGGAGAGAGAGAGAGAGAGAGAGAGAGAGAGAGAGAGAGAGAGGAAGTAGATTTTCTGAAACAAGTTCCACCTACAAAACATTTCTACCTTTACTTCCCCACCTGTAATTAGAACCGTACATGCCGTGCACCTCTGGCTCGCCCTTATTGGTGATCTTCGCTGTATTTACCGAGGGAAAATAAAATTTAATAAAACCATAAAAAATGAAAGGAAAGGGTATCAACCTTCAGGGCCAGCTAAGCTCCCTTAAGCACCTCTCTTTATTTCATCGAATAATGAGGCTACATGAGAAAATATTTTCATTCATTATTTTAACCGTTATTGGCTCTATATATTACTTGCTTGGCGAAGAGGCCAGCTTTAATAAGATAGTGAGAGATCTGGTGATGAAAGAAGACTCTTACTCAGGATAGATGTGCCAGAAGCAGTGTGAAAAAAAGGAGAAAAAAAAAGATATTTTCTCCTTACAGTTCTGAGTATCAGGATATCCCCAGCTCTTGGTGAGATGACTTCCAATTATTTCGATGGGTCTCTCTCTCTCTCTCTCTCTCTCTCTCTCTCTCAAACACACACACACACACATATCGAAAAACCTCTTCTGTTGCAATTTCATTAAAAATTTGACTACTAACAAAACAAAAGTAGTGGATATTTATACAGGCAACAGAACTTGTTATGCGACCATCACTTCTCCCACCCCCCCGGCTCTCTCTCTCTCTTAATGGAAGGCTTTTGCAGAGGTTGCAGAAATCGAAAGTCCTGTATAAAATGTGTCCTATTCTGAATTGCTCTTTCGTTTCTTATTTTTTCGTCCTTGAAATCTTATCAGATAAGACATGTATATTTACCCTTGTAAGATGTTCTGCAATGACCACACTATATCATTTTATCTCGAAATCTCTCAAGACCAAGAATCGCAACAGTCAGTCGCTTCTTTCCCATATTTCCCATAAGGTCTAGGTTAAAGAAAGATACCTACTTCTTACTTGGGGTTACAGTACTTGGGCTATGTCCTCGTATTTCATACATTCATCCATTTGTTTATATGAATTTTTGCTCATTTTCAGTCCAAATAATAGCATATTTTTATGCATCTGCACAGCGGCTCAAATAATAATAAGGAAGAGCCCGTCGCGCTGCTTTTCTCCGGAGCCACCTCCTGTTAGGAAACACTGTTCGATGTCGAAATAATAACACTAATAATACTGTCAGTGTAAGGAGAGCCCGTACCCAATTGTTCGAAACGAGAGAGAGAGAGAGAGAGAGAGAGAGAGAGAGAGAGAGCTGCAGGAGGTTTATAACAAACGGAGCACAAGCAGTGGATTGGATATTCAATCAATAACGAGCGCCTTGAATAAGTAAAGAATTTGCCAACCAACAAACTAAACGAAAGGACCCAGCTACAATCCCAACACAGCCAAATCCCACAACAGCGCTCCTGTCCAAACGATAACAACAACGACCGACAACGAAGTGACATGTGCGGGCCCGGAGGCGAGCCCCCTTCTCAAATCGCTCCTTTTTCCATTCATTGCGCAGAAATTACCGACGAGACCTCGACTTCAAGCAGATTAACGCTTAACCTCGTTCGGCATCAATTATGGAGCACGTGCCTCCCACCGGCTTGTTTTCTTTTTCGCGCGCTGTAAATCCGCCTCATTTTTATGGTCGCCTTTTGATTTTCGCGTCGGCATGCTTCGCGCGCGGATTCTTTTTGAAACCGCCCTTCCAAAGCGAAAATTTTCGTCCTGGACATAACGTGAGATATTTAACCCTGAGGTCAAACTGAAATAGGGATTAATTTAATAACTTTTACTGAGTGCAAATTCAAAGGACTTAGCCCACCATCGCCAATTTTCCACATTATATAATACCTATCATAATTATAATTATAAATCAGTTTAACGAGACCCTTGAGTCCCATTTCTAGACTCTAATAAAGTTCGTTCGAAGGATTTGTTCACCAGTAAGGTGACAATTGGAGCAATTAAAAGTTCAAGAAGTTAGTCGGCTAAATACGAGAAGACCAAAGGGGTCGGTTGACAACATATAAGTATATACAATAATATGCGCCGTATTTGGGGATATCGCTACTCGGGAATAGACGACCAATGTCATATATATATATATATATATATATATATATATATATATATATATATATATATATATATATATATATATATATATATATATACACAGTATATGTATGTGTGTGTGTGTGTGTGTGGGTGGGTGATTGAAATTAATGATAAATGAGCATTGACTTTTACACATTTTTTATTGTGGAGAGATCCACTATTAAGAAAACCGAGTTGCTGTTTGCAAGATTCATGGTTCGGTCGTGGCATCCTGCCCTTCAAGTGGATCCAACTGCGTTTGAGTAACAGAATCAGTTTTGGTTAAGAAAAGGACGTGGGAACAAGCAACCTCACCCCTAGGAACTAGCTGAGAACCAAAAGACTACTTTTCTAACGTACTCAGTTCAACAGGAGGAAAGGCATATGATATATATGTGTACTTACATGCGCATGTTTCCCCTAAGTATGATCCACATGTCACAGACAGTCGTCGGAAACTTATCGTAAATGTGTCACAAACAGGCTGAAAACAAGTCAAGGACCATCAAAGACCATAAGCGGGAAACAAATCTTTGGCAAATACTGGATAATCATGAAAGCACGGGTTGGGACTACCAATGCGGAGTTGACGTGTATTAAACTTGTTTATGATAAGTGCACAAATAGTTGCCTACGTGCGTTTATAACATTTTTTACAGGATTGCGGAAACCCTTCTTGAGGGTGTCGCCATTGGGCGTTAACCTCCAGCTCCTCAGCAAGATTGCAGGGACGAGGTTGCTAGCGACATCCCTCATTTTAACTTGAGTTCTGGCAACTCCAGTCGTCCAACTAGCAGGTACATGCTTACGTCAACAGAGGCAGAATAATTCTGAAGGCGTGTGCTCATTCGCCTGTCTCGCAGAGAAGTGAAACATTTGTCCTTTTGCTTAGTGCATAGTAGGCAAAACTATCGCTAATCACATCACGAGGCATACACACATACGATATATATACGATATATATATATATATATATATATATATATATATATATATATATATATATATATATATATATACATATATATATATATATAATTTTTTCAACATTATGGCATTTCCATAACAGGACGTAGCTTCAGAAAATAAAACAACACAATGGTCACAGCCACATTCACACTTTAACTGCTGAATCGTGAATAAATCCTTGTGCAGAAAACTTGCACACATTAACCATTTCATGCAAATCTATAGAAAGCTCATCAGCAGTACATCCACACAGTGCCATTCACCTCTATTTTGTAAGCATCTCATAATACTTGGATTAGTGCCCCTCCTTTCCAACATTCTATTCAACTCTTGTCAAGGTCTTCCACTCGTACACCCTCCTAACACTTTCAATTAAACACTTTTCAACTACTCATCGTCCTCCGAACTTCACACATGATCATCTCAAAACACTCCGATCAATACCTCCATCTAAGCTTGCCTTTATTCCACATTTACGTGTCACTTTACTTCTCGCCTTTTCACTTCTTCTTACACTACATTTACTATGAAGGCAGTTCATCTCAACAGCCGTAACCCCTTTTCTTTCATTTGCATTCAAAATCCTCATTTCGCTTTCATAAAGGAGAGTTGGTTCATCAATCCCTTCATGTATTTACACCTTGGCTTCCATACACATTGATAACCTTGCAAACAGCAAGTCGGTTTTCTTAATAGTGGGTCGCTCCATAATAAAAAATGTGTAAAAGTCAATTCTCATTTATCTTTAATTTCCAATTACCAACACACCCACCCAACACACACACACACACACACACACACACACACACACATATATATATATATATATATATATATATATATATATATATATATATATATATATATATATAAATGACAGTATTTTTCCAACGCACTGCTACCTTCCTTGCTTTACCTAATCACTATAACTAATACTTACCTCAAAATACTAACGCAAATCAAGTACTTCTATTCCTTCACCACCCATGTTAAGACTATATTCAGTTCCCTTGGTTTCCGTTTACACTCAAAACCTTACCCTTGCTCATATTTATTCGTAACTTTGTCTTCTTCCAAACATTTTCAGACTTTTCCACTAGTTTCCGTTGTTTCTACTGAGTGAACATTTCAGATTTCATTTGCGAATATTTTCATATCCCACAACTTTATGCTTACTTCTGACCTCTTTTCCCTGACTTTGGCATCACTCCATCCATATAGTTGTTAAAGTCATGGAGACGTAACACACGCTCAGATCCATTTTTACACCAAACCAGTCACTCTCCCGTCTACATATTATAACAAATGTGCCTCCATCCTCAAAATTCTAATCACTTTCCAAAACTCACCTTCCTTAAGTTTTCAACACCCTCCTCATTGTCTCTCTATCGATTCTGCCATGAGGTTGTTTAGATTCATGTATGCAATAACAAACGATTGAATCACAAACCTTCATCCTTTTATAAACACACACCGTTCTTCCCCTATTAGTACTGCAGTCATCAACCTTACCTTCTCCATAAAAATCATACCAAACACCTTCCTTATAATTCTTAATGTCGCCACTATCACCTTTAACTTTATACAAATTTTCGCACTGACAACAAATGTACTAAATAAGTTACCACTCGTTAGGAAGATATTTTATGCAACTGGCAGTCTCTGCATCTTTTATCAAGATACGATATGCCATCCACGAGGCATCCCCTGGTGTATAACAAGGACCCAAGAGGGACAGTGTCCCAAGCCGGATATCTTCCAAGTACCTCCAGAGTCCCAGTGCCAATACCTCTGTTCACTAGAGAATTTGCGACGAAACATATTCTGTGTTAAATTGACATTTAAGAGTTACGGTTACGGGCCTTCGCCAGAAGAAAAAACAGGTACATGAAACTTCGGTTTATCGTGATTCTGACGCTTTTATCTTTTACGGAACTGTCTGCGGCATTTAATAAAAACCAGAGAATAATACCGCTGTGACACGACATTGCACAGACTGTTAATTCAGTTGATTATGTAAGCAGACCACGCAGTCAGGTGGGGGTAAACAGTGCTTAAAGTCAAGTCAGTGGGAACGCAGGTTAAGACCTGCATTTTGTAGCCAATAAAAAAAATGGTGATATATGAAGGAATAAGAAAAACCAAATGACAGACATATAATTATTGCTTGACACCAAGCCCCAAGTGTCATTATCTCTTGGGATTTGCAATCCGTTAAGTGATGGAGACACGAACAAACGATGAGAAATGAGAAAGAATCATTCAACCTCCAGGTGCAGAACGTTGGGCTCTTGCTTCTGTCTTTTCTTGAACATAAAAAAAAAATAATAAAGTTGGGCACTGAAGAAAAGGAAAGCGAAAAAGCCCACTTTTGCATCGGCCTTTTTCCTCTTATGAAAATTTTTAAGAAGTGGACGAAAGGACAAAAGGCAAGTAAACGAACACTTAACCTTTTGAGCTCAGGTCTTTTGGCCTCCGCTTCCAAATTTTTCCTCTTGGAAATGATGATCAACAAGCACTCAACTTCGCTCTCACAGAAATATGGGGCGTCATTTCCACTTTTCCCTTTTACAAACAACGAAAAAAAGCACAAGAGAAAAGACAAAAATGATGATAAACTTTCTCTCAACCTCTTGCCAGAGGACCTGTGGCCTTTGTATTGAATTTTTCTTTCTCGTAAACAATAATAAAAAAAAATTTGTTTGAAGAGAAGTGTAAAATAAAACTGCCGAGAGACAACGACAGAAAAGGTCTCATTTTCTGTCGATATAAATTGGAAAGAACTTGAACTTAGGCACTCGGGAACACACGTTTCCGGGGAAAATTTCCGTCCAGCGGATTTCGTAAAATGAAGGAAATGTATTTGTTATTTTCTCTCATTTCCGCTCCGACACCAGAGCTCGGTGGACTAGGCCTAAGGCGAATGATGCTCTGTCGCTATGAATTCATCATTTATAGCGACGCGTTTCAAACTTGTAGTAATTATTAACATAGGTTTTTTTTTTTTGGTGCAATCTGATTGGACAGATTTGACACAGGGCAAAAAAGAGAAAAAAAGGAAGTAAAAATAAGTTACTTGGCATTTTCATATATATATTTCAATTCATTCCCTTCTGTCCGACACGAATTTTAGCAACATGTAGACTGGCTATTTGCTACTATACTTTTTTTTTTTACAATTACACACCTACGCAGTTATCGAATTATAATTTTTTTTTTTTTAGTAAACTAACATCTCCCATTCTCTCCACCTGATCTACCAACTTCAAATCTTCATAGATCCTTATTCCCATCTGAGATAACCTTTGCACTGATTCTATTTGTATTCGCAGTTCTGTGTTCCATGATACGGCAAATTTCAAAGCCAAGTTAGGTAGGACGAAAGCCTTCGTCCGGGAGAGAGTGAGATAGATCTCCCCTCATAAAAGCCTAGTACAGACTGCTCAACTAAGGCGAAATACTCAAAATATAACCACCAACAATGCTACTTTAAATACAACCGCTCCTGCAGACAGGTGCTGTCTTCTGCCGTTTATCTTACAACTTAAACATGTACGGGGGCTGCCACGCCCAACAAGAACGCTGTCCTTACGCGCAGAAGGGTTCGGTCTCTTGGGGCCCTTATTTCCAGAAGCCCTAATAACAGGGCAGACAAGGTCAACAGGACTTGCACCTATTCTACGTGTCATTCTCTAATTCAGGATTATCTGACCCCATTGTTTCAGCAAGTTTTGATTTTCTCAATTAAATGCGATATAAAAAGAATACAATGTTTCTGGTTTCTGGAAGAGGGTCACCAACCTGTGAGATGACAGTCCTAGCGTTCAAAATGCCTGAGTTTGTATAAAAGGGTGTTATGTCAGGACAGTTTGTCTCTCAGTGGGTGCATCTGTCTTCAGATGCCTTTTTACTTTTCCAATCATCAAACATACCAAATTGCAGCCCTCTAGCCTCAGTAGTTTTTATTGTATTTAAGGTTAAAGTTAGCCATAATCGTGCTTCTGGCAACTATATAGGACAGGCCACCACCGAGCCGTGGTTAAAGTTTTCTGGGCCGCGGCTCACGCAGCATAACACCGTGACTACCGAAAGATAGGTCTATTTTCGGTGGCCTTGATTATAAGCTGTACAGAAAACCCGATTGCGTCGAAGAAACTACGCGTATTTTTTACTTTTTTTTTTTTTTTTTATTAAGTCGGAGATAATAGAATGAAAGACCAGCGTAAGTTTCTTAAGACTTTTGCTTTCAAAAACTCTTAATTGCAGGTCTCATTATTATTATTATTACAAGCCAGGATGCAACCCTAGTTGGAAAAGCAAAACGCTACAAACCTAAAGGTCCCGGTATGGAAAAACATGATCAGAAAAAAAGGGGCTCGTGTGCTGTACGCCTGTTCACCAAAAGAGCATTTGCACCCATACTGAACTTATGAAGTTCCAGCAATTCAGCATGATACCAAGATAATTTGTTCACAGCCGGAATGAAACCTCTAGAAAACTGATTGGTATTAAGCCTTGCAGAAGAATATGCAAGACTGTTAGTAAAAAGTGCACCTCTATTACTACGTGGCAGACGATAACAAGAATAATAATGAAATGTTTTACGCAGGATACTTATGGAACAAACGGACGGACGTAACAAGATCAATAATATCAAGATCATGGGTAAGATACGTGATAGAATTCAAGTTTTTGCTTAATTTAAGATAGGAGATATGTGCTAAAGAACAAACAGAGCAAAATTCAAAACTGACAGAATAAAAGAACAAAAACAACTGCTCGGGTCACAAAAATCTTGAAAGAATTCCTCAGAGGTGAATTCGCAAGCAAGAATGACAAGGAGAATTCGAAATGGACTCGTTGTACTACGAAATTTCATCATTCTCTTCAAGTGTCTTTAAGAAGCAGTGGAATCATTTCCGCTCAGAGGAAAAGCTTATTTTCATCGAAACATCCTCCATTTTCGTCTCTCATATCGATAAGTCATTTTCCGTAAACTGGCGCCATTGAAAGAATGGCAAGGCACCGGAAAATACTTTGTTAAAACGAATAAATAGGTAAATCATCAACAGATCATTAGTAACATAAATTGAGAAAGTTGGCTGCATCAGCTACTAAAAGTGGCTAAAATTTCGAAGATATTGCGGTTTTTGGTATGTAACTGCCGAAGAGATGGCCTGGCTTTTGCCAGTCTCAGTTCTCATATTCAAAAAGTAAAGAAATAATGTTATATAATGCTAATCCCGATTTCATATCTGATTCATATTCCCTTTTTTCCAGAGTACTTATTATTATTTCCATTAATCCTTAAATACTACGTCATCGTTACATCTTTCACATGTTTTCGCATACTTTAGAGGGCACCGTAACCTGTTTTGTAAATGGTATGCAATAACAAGATTATGAATTCAAGCCTCTCTCCCTCTGTCTCTCTCTCTCTCTCTCTCTCTCTCTCTCTGAAAACCAAGAGCTAGTTTAAATAAAAAAAATCAATAACATACGAATATAAACACATATAAATGAGAGCTAGCAAACAATATATATATATATATATATATATATATATATATATATATATATATGTATATGTATATGTATATGTATATATATATATATATATATATATATTTATATATATATACGTATATGTATATGTATATATATAATATATATATAAATATATATTTATATATATATGTATATATATACATGTATACAAACACACACACACATTATATATGTGTATCAAAACTATATGCCATTGAAGGGCAGTTTCATAGAAAACGAAACAACAGTCACTGCCACATTTTTATAATAACCCGTGAATCAAAGATGAACCTCACATATAGAAAATTTACACAATATTGATCGGTTCACAGAAATACGCACACATAAACACATTATATATGCATATATATAATGTATATATATATATATATATATATATATATATATATATATATATATATATATATATATATATATATATATATATATATATATATATACATATATATATATATATATATATATATATATATATATATATATATATATATATATATATATATATATATATATATATACGGAACACTTATGAGGGTCCATAATTTCATTCACTGAAGCAAATTTCCATTTCGTTACTTCTTCTTCTTCTTCTTCCTCTTCTTCTCAGTTAATTCGCGTCACCCTAGCACGAGGATGTCGCGGATGCTTCTGTGATCTCAATTTCATTTCTGAAGGGAAGAGAAAATTCTATTTGGAAGCGCTACTTTCCCTTTTTCACCCTTTAGTTGAATTGTTGCCTCAAGCACCTCACTCACTGTTTCTTTGCTCGTTTTAGCGGCTCTCTCTCTCTCCCTTTCTTTCTCTCTCTCTCCCTCCACTTTCTTCATCTTTCCTAGTAATTCTTCAATTTTTAGCGTGTCTCTCTCTCTCACCACTTTCTTCATCTTTCCTAGTAATTCTTCAATTTTTAGCGTGTCTGTGTCTCTCTCTCTCTCCTCACTTTCTTCATCTTTCCTAGTAATTCTTTAATTTTTAGCGTCTCTCTCTCACCACTTTCTTCATCTTTCCTAGTAATTCTTCAATTTTAGCGACTCTCTCTCTCTTTCTCTCTCTCTCTCACACATCTTTCTTCATCTTTCCTAGTAATTCTTCAATTTTTAGCGTCTCTCTCTCTCTCTCTCTCTCTCTCTCACCACTCTCTTCATCTTTCCTAGTAATTCTTCAATTTTTAGCGTCTCTCTCTCTCTCTCACCACTTTCTTCATCTTTCCTAGTAATCCTTTAATTTTTAGCGTCTCTCTGTCTCTGTCTCTCTCTCTCACTACTTTCTTCATCTTTCCTAGTAATTCTGTTTTTAGAGTCCCACTCTCTCAACACTTTCTTCATCTTTCCTATTTGTTCATCTTTTTAGCCTCTCTATCTCTCCCCCTCTCTCTCACCATCTTCTTCATCTTTCCTATTTGTTCATCTATTTTAGCCTCTCTCTCTCTCTCTCTCTCTCTCTCTCTCTCTCTCTCTCTCTCTCTCTCTGTGAGTATGAAGCACCTTTCCTTTCTTTTCATTTATCATATTCACCGTGTATGTAGACACGAAGTACATAAACAACTGCAAGTAAACACGTGTATAATTATGCTATTAGTTCCTACGTTATTCTAACCTGTATATGCTATGCTACATAAACATGTATCTGCCTCCTTTCCCTGTTTACCAGTGTCAGCCGATATATATAACACTAATCTGTTTATTTTGTTTCATAGGCCCTTTAATTTATAATACTATAAATATAGAACTGAAAATGTTATTTTTTATTTTCGAGTAAACAGTTGCATGCAGCATACGTATTATTACACGCTTTATGACAATGACCACAATTACAGATATAACATACATACATACAGTAACAATCATAAGGTGTTTTTCGTTTTTCTGAAAAAGGCCGAAAGAAAGGGCAATTAATTTCCTTTATATCAGTAAAATAAGAAAAAGAGGCGATAAAAAGTAGTGTTTGAGGCTCCCACCTGCCTCTAGAAGTATGACAGCACACTGAAATCTAGAAAAAAGAAGCTGTGACTGAGTACCAGACCTTGGAAGCAGAGGACTGTTCATCTCCACTGAACAAACGGGAGATGTGAAAGGCTTTGTGCGTGCTACAGGAATACAGACGATCAATCTCGATAACTAATTATTGTGATATTACGGCTCTTCTGATTTAACGTACTGCTGACGACCCTTCTTGTTGCAAAGCCACTATACTATGATATTAAAATCAGTGCTCTTAAGGCACACGAGTCAGGTTTTAATAATGAATTCGCTGCCAATTTTCACAACTGGTGGGATGCAAATTTGCTGTGCGAAATGCACCTTACAAAGTATATATAACTAATTTTTCGATGTATAATACCGCTGAGGATCTCTGCCTTATGTTCGACGCAAACAAGCTTAATAACTGCACAATATACAGCTAATCCACAGATAATGTTTAGACAGTATAATATGTAGGAGGACATCACACAAGCAAATGACCTACTCTAAGGCCGGTGACCTTTGGAGGCAAACCCTTCCCTTCACATCTAGTTGGTTGTCATTCCTTTCAAGAAAAAGGCAAAATTCATCTCATTTCGCGCTAGTTAACGTCTTGTGAATATCGCAACTAGATTAATGTAATTCGTGTCAGGTATGTTCATGATAGAATGAATAATATGTTCCAAATATTTGGGGAGAGAAAAGTTAAGAGGTTAATGTCAATATTGCAAAGCACAGAACTGAGGAATTAGATCAGTAACTCTATTGTACATGTTCAAAGTATATCAATATTTTGTTACAATTATTTTTCTCAGCACAGGAGTATTTCTGTTGCATTTGCTTTTCCTATGAAGATTTTCTATAATTATTATCGATGCACGATTTTTAAAACGGTTTTTCATTACAAGAATTCTTACTTATTCAACCGCACCGTTAATTTCAATTGTTGTTTGTACTTCCTACACCCCAAAAATTATGTAAAATCTCAAGGAACAAGAGCAGTAAGATTTTATTGTTGTTTGTGATTTATATACATTTTAATATAATAATAATAATAATAATAATAATAATAATAATAATAATAATAATAATAGTAGTAGTAGTAGTAGTAGTAGTAGTAATAACAAAAATAATAATAATAATATTTCATATAATATCATAATCTCACGAGTCCCAATAATAGTAAAGATGATAACAGCTTTCGAAAATCTGCTTGATTCTCATTATCAACCTCAGATTGATAAGGAGAATCGAGCAGGTTCTCGAAAGCTCTCGTTTTATATATTTTTAAGTATATATTTACATTTACAGCATTGTGGATCTCTTTACCAATAATAATAATAATAATAATAATAATAATAATAATACAAAAATGGTTTATAATGACCTCATAAATCAGTGGAGAAATATAATACAGTAATGTTTCCAATATAACAGGAACCTCTAAATTAATCATTATAATCTTTGTTCTTCCGAAATTCGGCCCACCTCCCATCTTCAACCAGATGATGAAGATGAGAGCTGCGTAGCCTTTAGAAAGCTTCCAGCTTCAAAATGTTTATTCCAGAATTGTGTACTATCACCATAATCACATTATTTTGAATTTTATTTTTCCCGTAATAATAATCACTATAAAAGTAAGATTCAAAAGGGAACGCAGCTTTCTGAAAGTAAATCATGGACGTATCTAATAAATTTTAATGTAATTATTCATTTAAAAGAAAAAAAGTCTTCTCATGCTTTCGCAAAACTTTGATTAGAAAGAAAGAACTTGCATTAAAATCCCTTGAACTAACCTTCATTTGGAATAATCATTTGCAGTGCAATCAGGTAGTATTGCTATTAAGTTTGCTTTTACTTATTTGGATACATAATATATATACAGTATATATATGTATATATATATACATATATACATATATATATAAGTATGTATATTTGTATAATCTGTGTGTTTTTCCGTGTTTCTGTGCATGCAAGGATTTTTAAATTTCGATGATTTCATACAGATGAGAAGTAACACTGGAAAGCTATAGTAGATGCAAATTTAAGGCAAATTCTTGTTATCAGAATTATCAAGCATCCCTCTAATCATTCCATATGCGAAGAAAATTTCAATGGCAGATGACACCAAAACAAAGGCAAGACTCACCTATCAAAAGTGGGACACAGCTAGGATAAAGGAAAGAAAGAAAGAGGGAAAAATAATACACCTCAGGAAAAGTTTTGTGACAGAACGGGGCAAACAGAATTTCCTTTTCCCTATTCTTTATCTATTTATCGCCTCTCCTCCCCCGCACTGCCGCTTTCTCCCAGTTTTCTTTTTCATAAAAAAAAGAGCAAAGATAACAAAAGAAGATGTTTTCGAACACCAACATTTGCTGAACTTTTTAACTGTCACGGGGCAACCAGAGGTTCCTGCAGTATTGATTACGTGGATACAATACCAATGGGGGTACAAGCAGACATTATAGAAGGAGCATGCGATTCCTTGAGGTATATTTTATCACGTACAGTTAATTGCTATTCATTTTCCTAAGGTTTTGGGCTCGTTCAACACGGAGTTCATCACCCGTAAACTATGTTTTACATATAGGAATTTGATAAAAAATATCGATGCACATAATTTTTGTCACCCGTTAACTGTGTTTTACACACAGAAATTTGATAAAATTATCGATGCACATAATTTTTGTAAAGTATAATACTCGCTGTTGGATTTCATGTGCCTCATTGTTACCCATTATCTTTCACATCTGATTCCTAAGATCTGCTAAACGTTCTCAAGTATTGATTCTCCAGGTGAGTTTGCTAGCACAATGATCGTGGGTCCAGTCCCCACAAGCGGGTGGTAACCCATCCAAGTACCGACCAACCACAACTTTGTTAATTTCACTCATCGAAAGAACAGCAATGATTCTTATGAGATGGACAAAGAGGCTAAGGATCTGCCTTATCCTGACCTAAAGATTGACTGACTGTAAATTATATATCATCCCAGCTACCAACTACCAACTACTAACTATCCATAAATATGCGGAAGCAGATACAAGGCTCGAGTATGTGACAGAAAGGAGGTCGGTGCGCACCTGAGAGAAGAGGTAGATTCCCCCCTTGATAAGAGTATTGCAAGGTTATGTGTTCGATAGAAAGAGGAGGTAGAGAGGATATTCCTTAAAAATAAGATACAATCCATGTAACTGATTTCAAGATTAATCTGACAGTCAGTGATTCTGGGACATGTACGTGTTATTTAAAGGAATCGCGTTGTATCAAGTTATACATGACATACGCACATACAAAGGAGAGAGAGAGAGAGAGAGAGAGAGAGAGAGAGAATTAACTTTGAAAAATAGTAAAAGAGAAAATGAAAATAAAAGGTTTTTGGAAGAAGAACCGAAGAAGCAGAATACACACATACAAAGGAGAGAGAGAGAGAGAGAGAGAGAGAGAGAGAGAGAGAGAGAGAGAGAGAGAGAGAGAGAGAGAGAGAGAGAGATAATTAACAGTGAAAAATAGTAAAAGAAAAAATGAAAAAAAAAATGTTTTCTGGAAGAAGAACCGAAGCAGAATACACACATACAAAGGAGAGAGAGAGAGAGAGAGAGAGAGAGAGAGAGAGAGAGAGAGAGAGAGAGAGAGAGAGAGAGAAAAGTAGCTGTGAAAGAGAGTTAAAGAAGAAATGAAAATAATAGGTTTTCTGGAAGAAGAACCGAAGAAGCAGAATACAGAGCATACAGTAATCCCTCGACAAACCGGACGCAACAGCCGCGGATTTCGGACGTATGCAATGAATGCGGGCGAGTGAAGGTGTGAGCTGTCGAGGCAGCGTTTCCCTGCGAGATACACGTGGACCGGCGAGTGACAGGTTATGAATAGGAAATCTAAAGTCATTGTAAGAAAGGAGCAGGTATGGTTGGAGAAGGGATGAAAATACAACAGAGAGGTCTAATTAGTGAGGAAAGTTTGGGAGAAAAAGCGAGGAGTATAATGCTAAGGCTTCATTCCAATACTAGGAGTTTTCATACGAGGATAATGACTGCATACGCTAGCGCGCACTTGCACACAAATATATATATATATATATATATATATATATATATATATATATATATATATATATATATATATATATATATATATATATATATATATATATATATATATATATATATATATATATATATATACACGAGGGTAAGTAAAAAGTTCCAGGAAAAAATTGTTGAATGATGTATTTACACAGGAATGAAACAACCCAAATACTTGGTAAACAATTATCTGTGATGTAGTGATCCATATAGACTTGTTACCTCAGTCATCCTCTTGCTACCGTGGTGTTAACATCTGCTTCAGAAAAGTAGCTTCTTGAACCCATGGAAAATAAAAATTTTGAGATGAGAGCTAACATCAAGTTCCTGACCAAGCTTGATTGGAAACCAGGAAAATTATTGAAGCTTTGCAACAAGTTTATGGAGATTCTTCTCCATCTAAATCAGTTGTTTATGATTGGATAAAGCGATTTAAGGATGGTCGGGAGGACCTCAAAGACAACCCAAGAGAGGGAAGACCATCGACTGCAAAAAATGAAAGAATTGTGGCTTTGGTGCAGAATCTAGTGGATGAAGATCGTCGGATTACTATCGATATGATAGCTAATGAAACTGGGATCTCCCATGGTTCCGCATTTTCAATTTTAAATGAAAATCTTGGTTTGAGTAAACTTTCAGCACGTTGGGTCCCAAAAGCGTTGCGCGAAGACCAACTGCATCAAAGAGCTGAACTTTCTCTTGCAGTTTTAACGAAGATTGAATCAAATGAATCAGAGTTTTTGACCGGATTGTTACTGGAGATGAAACTTCTGATCCATCAATATGACCCAGAAAGTAAAATTCAATCAAAGCAATGGTTACCAAGAGGTTCAGCTGCACCAGTGAAGTTCAAAGTGGCGAGATCTGCCCAGAAGGTTATGGCAACAGTGTTTTGGGACTCAAAGGAGTGATTTTGATTGATTTCCTTGAAGGACAAAAACAATCACCGGGAACTACTACAAAGGTGTTTTGCAAAAACTGAAGACTGCATTGGCTAAAACACGTCGAGGAAAGTTGCACCACAGAATTCTGTTCCATCATGATAACGCTCCAGCACATTCATCAAGGGTTGCAAGAGAAGTCCTACGGAAATTTAGGTGGGAAACTCTTCCACATCCTCCTTATAGTCCTGATCTTGCTCCTTCAGATTTTTTCCTGTTCCCAAAACTCAAGGAACACTTAAGAGGAGTCCGGTTTGAATCTTTGGATGCTGCTAAACATGCAGTTTCAACATGGTTTAATAGAAAGGCCCCAAATTTCTACAAAGAAGGGTTGCAGAGGTGGAAACAGCGCCTTGAAAAGTGTATAGAGTTAGATGGTAGATATGTAGAAAAAGATGTTTGAATTTCCTTAAATAAAGAGTATATTGAATTTTTCCTGAACTTTTTGACTTACGCTATATATATATATATATATATATATATATATATATATATATATATATATATATATATATATATATATATAGATAGATAGATAGATAGATCGATAGATCGATAGATCGATAGATAGATAGATAGATAGGTAGATATAGATAGATAGATATAAATATATAGGTATATATATATATATATATATATATATATATATATATATATATATATATATATATATATATATATATATATATATATATATATATATATATATATATAATATATATATTATATATATATGTATATATATTATATATATATACACACACATATATATATATATTTATATATGGTATATATATATATATATATATATATATATATATATATATATATATATATATATATATATATATATATATATATATATATATATATATATATATATATATATGACAACCAGCAACAACAACAAAAATGAGCGCCCAATTGAATGGTAAGAAAACTTCAAAGGAACATAGAAGGTGGAGAAAACAGCTATTTAGAACAGAATATAAAATTTAGGCCAAAGGCCAATCGCTGGGACCTACGAGGCCACTCGAGAGTTGAAAGGAAAATTGAGAGTAAAACTGTTTTAAAGGTACAGCAGGGGAGGGTGGAAAGTGAAATAGGAGAAAGAGACTATGACCGGAGGTCCAGCAAAAGGAATGAATACTGCTAGGGGCCGAAAGGGCGCTGCAAAGACCTTCAGCAATGCCTACAGTGCTGCCTGAGGAGCACTGACGGTATTTAACAGCTATTGAAAAGCTCTGTCTATATGATAACAATAACTCAGAGGTCATTCAGGGTAAAAGTGCCATCGAAGTAGCATGAAAGAAGAAATTCATGAAGGTAAATTAAAGAACCCGAATTGGACGAACGGTGCGAGGACACAGGGGCATGGAATTAAGTACACTCCCTGAGCGTTCATGTCTGAGGGTATTTAAAGTCCATCACTCTGAGAGACTTTATAATAAGCCTCAACATCTGTCTCTGCAACAATACGAGTACTGTTACGACGTTCCTTTACACTTTCTCATGTCAGGCCACTCAAAGGAAGAGCTAAAATCTTCGTGTAGCCAGGAAAAGCTCATCACAGAGGTAACTGTCTTAACTACTTCTGAGCACGCCACACACACACACACACACAAAAGCACACTAGGAGAGAGAGAGAGAGAGAGAGAGAGAGAGAGAGAGAGAGAGAGAGAGAGAGAGAGAAAGAGAAACTGTGTATGTCACCATTAGATGATTGAGGATAATCCAGCGCGAGAGAATGAAGATAAAAGTTACGATGTTCAATTTTCCTAATGGAACCAACGAAGCTGATTGACGCCCTGGATACTTAGGAAGAGCGCAAGAAAAAGATGATGAGAGGTAAGGGGAGGGAGGGTGGGGCGAGAGGGAGGAGGAAGAAAGGAGGGGAGGGGAGGGGAGGAGAAGGCGCTAAGGAGATGTGGCATTTAGCAGTTCTAAAAAGAAAGCTACCCCTAAGCAGGACACTTGTAACTCGATAGTCTTCGAGGGATGTTGTGAAAACTTCGCTCTATTTAATTGAATTTCGAAAGGTAACGTCAGGTGACAATGTTTCAGAATGACCAGAGGTATTTCTCGCTGCTCGGTGTTTCGAACATGATTTTTATTTTTGCTTACTCGTCTATTGTTACCAAAATTTGTTGTTTATATCGACTGTAATTATTTATATATATATATATATATATATATATATATATATATATATATATATATATATATATATATATATATATATAGTATATATATATATATATATATATATATATATATATATATATATATATATATATATATATATATATATATATATACATATATATTTCAAATATAAAAGTTTCTGTATTAATACTTCCTAATATATATATATATATATATATATATATATATATATATATATATATATATATATATATATATATATATAGTATAAATATAAATATTTATGCAAAAGCGTCTGTGTTTGGTTGCATTTACATATGTGCATGGTGCAAAAATGTAGGTTCATAGGTAGCAGGTTCGCAAGTACCTGAGTATTTACAATATACTATTTCGAATGCTACCATTAAGTGAAAAGTGTTACATAAAACAGCACCCCCTTCATCAGATCTACAATAAAGATTTTTCATATACAAGATACTGACTGAAAGCTCGGCCAGATCGGACAACTTACAAAGAAAAATATGCTCAGCTGTGGAAACCCCATAAAATGAAAGGGAACACTCACAAAATTTATAAACTCCGAACGACCATCAACGTCTAAATATCGTTAACGATATAAGGCGTATCCCACTATAAGTTCAGCAAGAAAAGAAAGTGAAACTAGGTCTTGGAAAGGAAAAGAGGAATGGTAAAATAAATTAAAAATAAAGAAATCAGTCAACAAATAATGGAGGAGGCAGAGAGTCCTCAAAACAAAGAGTAAAATAAAATAACAAAAAAGGAAAATCTGTTGTAGAGACAAAAAAAAAAAAGTCATGGAAAATTTTTGAAGCTCACAGTTGCCACTCTCCCCAAGACCATTCCCTTGCCAAAAATAAAATATATAACAAGTTAGTACATTCAGAGCATCCATTACTTCTAAAATTAGACGTTCTGTGAGGAAAAAAGGTCAGTGGTTTCTAGAAGCCAGCAACTCTTGAGAGACGTCCTCAACTTGGAAGGACTGAAGCGACGAAAAGTCTGTTGCATCGAAAAAACGTCCAAGCTTCTGACGTCTAAAAATCTAGACGTTGAAAACCCCAGAGCAGAAAAGATTTTTCGCCTCCAAAAGGTGTTCACTGATGAATGGTCTGCAGCGCTCAGGGGTCTACAACTTTCAGAGACCTGCAACGTTAAAAAGTCCATCGACGCTGAAATGTTTTCGAAGTCCGAAAGTTTGTTGCTTCGAAAAGTCTGTAATACTGGAAATTCACAGACAAAAAAACCAGTAACGAAGTGAAAGGAGAAAAGTCAGTATGTCCGACACAACGTAAAAGTGACAAAAGGCGACAACTCGATGTAGAGACAGATCAAAGGCGCATAAAAGCGACACAGCATAAAAGACAGACCATAGGGCTATAAACACGACAAAATGTTAGGGATAGAGCAAGGTCCTATACAAGCAACACAATGCGTGAGTGACAGACGGAGGGTCTGTAAGTGCGACACAACGCAAAAGCGACAGATCATAGACCTATAAAAGCGACAAATCGTAAAAGTAATAGACCAAAGGCCTAAAAATGAGACACTACTTAAAAGAGGCAGAGAAAGGGGTTATAAAGGTGGTGTATTACGAACACGTCAGTCGACGAGCCTTGCACCAAGTAATTATTATGACTTAATGCAAAGAGGAAGCAATGCTCGTATGACATCCCCAAAAGGGACATCTATGACTTCTTTGCTTCCCCCAAAAGGGATAAAAATATTGTTTACAAAATTAGTAACAACAAAATTTGTAATCCTTAGGGCGGTGTTACTTGGGGACCAGCTGCTGATATTAGTGGCACATTTGATATTGTAACACTTATGATATTGTAACACAGGGTTACTGAACTAGCACGATTTCCATGTTGCTATCAGCAATATTAAAAAAAACTGGCTAATTGCTATAAAATCTGGCAAAAACACTGACTAAAGGGACAAACCCCGTTCTGAGATCAACAACAAATTGCCATTTATCAATAACACACGAAGAGCAATTCTTGGCTAAATAAAAGACCTCATCAAAAATAAGCAACAAGAAAGGCCAAGGAAGCGAAAGAAAGGAAACAGATCGATATCATAGAAAATACTACAAAAATGAAAAGAATAAAGAAATCGAAAACAAAAAATGAAAATTAAGATAAAGTCAAATAACGCAGCAAGAAAAACAATAGAAGGAACACCAGACAAAGTTGAAATGAAATGAAGAAAACGGAAACAAGGAAAGGCTAAATACTCCTCCCCCATCCTTTCTCCCCGGCCCGAACCCCACCAATATATTACCATCCATTACGGATTCAGCGGCGGATATCAGCCTCATGCAACAGGTCCTGACACCTGTTGCCCCGCCAACCATCACTGACGCTCAGGGCTCCCTCACCAGTCAGTTTGCGTGTCTCCGCGCTGATGCGCTTCATTTTGAGAGGACCTTGCGTTCAGCTCCCCAACCGCCGCCCCCCTTTTTTTTGAGGATCTTGAGTTCAGCTCCCCGACTCTTTTTTTGAGGATCTTGCGTTCAGCTCCCTGACACTTTCTTTTTTTTTAGGATCTTGCGTTCAGCTCCCCGACTTTTTTTTTTTGAGGATCTTGCGTTCAGTTCCCCGACCTTTTTTTTTTTTTAAGGATCTTGCATTCGGCTCCCCGAGCTTTTTTTTTGGAGGATCTTGCGTTCAGCTCCCTGACCTTTTTTTTATTTTTGAAGAACTTGAGTTCAGCTCCCCGACTTTTTTTTTTGAGGATCTTGCGTTCAGCTCCCCGACTTGTTTTTTTTTTTTTTTTTTTGAGGATCTTGCGTTCAGCTCCCCGACCTTTTTTTTTATGGATCTTGCATTCAGCTCCCCGACTTTTTTTTTTTTTAGGATCTTGCGTTCAGCTCCCTGACTTTTTTTTTTTTTTTGAGGATCTTGCGTTCAGCTCCCGACAGGTTTTTTTGAGGATCTTGCGTTCAGCTCCCAGACAGGTTTTTTTTTTTGAGGATCTTGCGTTCAGCTCGCCACCCCTTTTTTTTAGAATCCTGCGTTCAGCTCCCCTTTTTTTTGAGGATCTTGCGTTCAGCTCCCCCCTTTTTTTTAGGATCTTGCGTTCATCTCCCCGACCTTTTTTTTGAGGATCTTGCGTTCAGCTCCCCCCCTTTTTCTTAGGATCTTGCGTTCAGCTCCCCGACCTTTTTTTTGAGGATCTTGCGTTCAGTTCCCCGACCTTTTTTTTTTTTTTAAGGATCTTGCATTCGGCTCCCCGACTTTTTTTTTGGAGGATCTTGCGTTCAGCTCCCTGACCTTTTTTTATTTTTGAAGAACTTGAGTTCAGCTCCCCGACTTTTTTTTTTGAGGATCTTGCGTTCAGCTCCCCGACTTGTTTTTTTTTTTTTTTTTGAGGATCTTGCGTTCAGCTCCCCGACCTTTTTTTTTATGGATCTTGCATTCAGCTCCCCGACTTTTTTTGTTGTTGAGGATCTTGCGTTCAGCTGACTTTTTTTTTTTTTTTTTGAGGATCTTGCGTTCAGCTCCCCGACAGGTTTTTTTTTTTGAGGATCTTGCGTTCAGCTCCCCGACTTTTTTTTTTTTTAGGATCTTGCGTTCAGCTCCCTTTTTTGAGGATCTTTTTTTTTTTTTTTAGGATCTTGCGTTCATCTCCCGACCTTTTTTGAGGATCTTGCGTTCAGCTCCCCCCCTTTTTCTTAGGATCTTGCGTTCAGCTCCCCGACCTTTTTTTTTAGGATCTTGCGTTCAGCTCCCCGACCTTTTTTTTGAGGATCTTGCGTTCAGCCCCCGACTTTTTATTTTTGAGGATCTTGCGTTCATCTCCCCGACTTTTTTTTTTTGAGGATCTTGCGTTCAGCTCCCTGGTTTTTTTTTTTTTGAGGTTCTTGCGTTCATCTCCCTGACTTTTTTTTTTGAGGATCTTGCGTTCAGCTCCCCGACCTTTTTTTTTTTTTTTTTTTTTTTTTGAGTATCTTGCATTCAGCTCCCAGACTTTTTTTTTTTGAGGATCTTGCGTTTCATCTCCTGATTTTTTTGAGGTTCTTGCGTTCATCTCCCTGACCTTTTTTTTTTTTTTTTTTTTTTTGAGGATCTTGCGTTCAGCTCCTGATTTTTTTTTTTTTTTGAGGTTCTTGCGTTCATCTCCCCGACTTTTTTTTTTGAGGATCTTACGTTCAGCTCCCCGACCTTTTTTTTTTTTTGAGTATCTTGCGTTCAGCTCCCTGATTTTTTTTTTTGGAGGATCTTGCGTTCATCTCCCCGATCTTTTTTTTGAGGATCTTGCGTTCAGCTCCCCGACCTTTTTTTTTTTTTTTTTTGAGGATTTTGAGTTCAGCTCCCTGACTTTTTTCTTTTTGAGGATCTTGCGTTCATCTCCCCGACCTTTTTTTTTTTTTTTGAGGATCTAGCGTTCAGCTCCCCGACCTTTTTTTTTTAGGATCTTGCGTTCAGCTCCCTGACCATTTTTTTGAGGATCTTTCGTTCATCTCCCCAACCTTTTTTTTTGAGGATGTTGCGTTCAGCTCCCCGCCTTTTTTTTTTTTTTTTAGGATCTTGCGTTCAGCTCCCCGACCTTTTTTTTTTTAGGATCTTGCGTTCAGCTCCCCGACTTTTTTTTTTTTTAGGATCTTGCGTTCAGCTCCCCGACCTTTTTTTTTTTGAGGATCTTGCGTTCAGCTCCCCGACCTTTTTTTTTTTTTTTTTGAGGATCTTGCGTTCAGCTCCCCGACTCCCTCCCCCTTTTTTTAAGGCATGTCGTGTTTGGTTTCCAAATTTTGTTTGGTACGACAACGTTGTTTCGATCTTCAGAACCTACTTTATAACCCTGCACTTACTTTGCGACAACGGTGCATTAACTTGGAAAAGATTTTCCTGGAACGTTTAATTTTAATTTTCACACATTTCTTCTTTTTACTATGTCGCGTTCCGCTCACAAGAGGATTTTACGAAAAGGTTGCTTCTAACTTTCAACTACCTTTTTACGACGACTTTGCGACTGATTTGCAAAGCATTTGTTAATTTCAATGCTGTGTTCAAATGTTTTAGGAAAATGTTGCGCTCAACTTAGGAATGTTTATTTACGGCAAAATTCGCCTCGTTCAAGTACGAAAGATTTCTTACGACATCTCAGCTTTTAATTTTTTTATTTGCAAGTTTTTTTAAAGCCACGTTTCGTTCAACTTTGGATTTTTTTAAACTGAAGAACTTAAGTTCAGTTACAGCATCAGCGTTTTCTTTAACGAAAAAGTTCCGTTACGCTCACAGAGGTTGCTTATTTCAAAATGTCGTTGCCCTAGATTAGCTCACTGCCCATAAAAACAATTAATTCAATGCGTAAAATTGGTCTGAACTTTCTTTTTGTATAAATCGTATCCATGCCAGTTCTACTTCAGCGAGGCATTTATAAACCGCATTTTGTTTATAAGTCTTGTTTGTCGTTGTATCTGTCGTAATCTTCCTGAATAACAACTTAGTAAAGAACAGTGCTTAAAAGAAAGGCAGTAGATCAAAGATCAGCCGACGATGCAATGTTTGCCCGTCCGACTTATCCAATGTTTCATAATCTACAGAGAATAGTGTACAATTACCTTTATTTCATCACAATGACAAAAAATGAAGTATGATAAATATGAGAAAGAAAGGAGTTTGTAAAGTAGGTTCTTAGTCAGAGAAAAGCCAGAAGAGGTCCCACATTAGCTTGCTTTCTCTCTCTCTCTCTCTCTCTCTCTCTCTCTCTCTCTATGTGCCACCATCAAATGCCAAACTATCTTTGCCATATTTCTATAGGTCAACCACTCTCTTCATCTATTACTATTTATTCTCTCTATATCTATCTATTTATGTGTCAGTATATCCCTGTCGTGAATTTATTTCATACTTCTATCTACTCATCTGTTCTTACTTCTCTTCTTTTCTCTCTCCCTCTCATTCTCTCTTTATTACTGCTTTTCGATCTAATTACTTTCAAAAGCATAATTTCCGGGAATATTTCATGCACTCCATTTGAATGAAAATCCCTAAGACTCTTAAAAAGGGAATAAATATAATTTTGTACTATTTTAATTAAAGATTATATTTCTATTGTTATGAGACTAATAACGGTGGCAATTATATTTACATTTACACATTTGTGTGTGTGTGTGTGTGTGTGTGGGGATTATCTTCTGGATTTGAAAGGTGAAACTAATATCACTTCTAACCTTTAGTAAACGACATGAATATATGAATGCATCAAATGACGCGTGAAAAGAAAAGCTGGCGTGATATAATACATACACACACATATATATACATATAAATATATGTATACATACATAGAAACCTATGAAGTGAATTATCTAACTGGTCATTAGTCAATTGTGGTGGATCGTAACATGGCGGAAGGGGGCTAGAACCACATTCTGAAAGAAATTACCGAGAGAAGAAAGTTAAACACCCAGACCTAGCCCCCCCTAAAAGGAAAAGAAGTATGTTATGTATATATATATATATATATATATATATATATATATATATATATATATAGACAGCGGGTGCCGTAGCTATGCAGCACAGGAATGGGCTCCCATTTGGAAGGTCAGCTAGCGATCAAGAAAAGGGCATGAGACCAGCAACCTCGCAACCAAAGACTTCCTAAGAACCGGAGGAGTCACAAGTCCTACCGTTCTGGAACCACCAAACCTAAAATAGGAAAAACGCCCTAGTTGAATGTGTGTGTACCTCTACGTACGCAAACGCTCGCTCGCATAACTTACTTTTACATCATCGAAATAGGCTTTGTATCTGCATGTACACAATGTATGTGTGTGTACTGTATGTGTGTGTTGGTGAGAGCGCATCCACACGCCACAGCCATTTATGAAGCGCACGGAAGCCCAAAAGGCGTCAGTCCCTGGTGACGACCCATCCTCCACGACTTTTACCGGAACGAATCAATAAAACTGTTACTGCCGGGCATGTTCTGCCATTTTGACATGCGACGGTCATACGGGGCTTCCTTTTAGGAGATTGTAAGACAATGAAGGAGATTATCACGGGATTTCTTAATAGGCCATTATTGAGACGCATTATGCGAAAAACTGTTTGGCCAACACCGACCAAATTCGGTGTAATAACAAGGAACTTATATAAACTGAGGCTTACGATCATTAACTTGACTGCCAACGCATTCATCTTATTTACATTTGAGATTTTGTATCTCACATCTGGAATAACCTCAGGTTGTTTTCAGTTTCTAAGACAATGAAAAGTGAAAAAGGCAATCTCAGAATGGAAAGCTCAGCAAATGCATTCAGCACCATTATTAAAACTTTATGCGTTGTTTATGCCTTCCATCTTGAATGGTCACCATGATACTGCGTCATTTACGTTTCCTTTCACAAACACATGAAGATGCCATTTTCCTTATATACACATTAATAACATAACTCCACGAAAAAAATGAGAACTGGAATTGTACGGAACGTGAAAGGATGGATGAGCGATTTGAGGTGGTCAGGTCATGTGGTAAGAATGGAAAATAACAGGTTTGCAAAACATCATAAAATCCGAAAGTGTTATGAGGAAAGAGGAGAGGAACAGCATTAAAGGAGCGGCTAAATGGTGTGGACGAGGTATTGAGGAGGAACGC
>NC_089763.1:45869468-45876968 GCF_040412425.1 Macrobrachium rosenbergii | reverse complement strand
CATATATACATATAGTTTAAGAAAACCTTTGTGTATAAACATATGGATAAATTAATGATTTCATAAATACCGCTGTCTATACAAATACATTAATAATTTTTTGGGAAATTCGTTATAAATTTGCACGCCTCCACGTCTACTAATTTGTACCTCTCGATACACATTTACACAAATGTTCTACCTCATTCAGCCACCTGATCAAAGGGTCCCAAACAGAGAAGGCCAACATCTAAACTGATCCATAGAGGAGCACAGTTTTTCGCTTTCGAGGCAATGCTAAACAATTTCATATTTCATCTTCGATGCAAACGCGCATGCATGCGGAGTTACTGAATGGTCCGGTAACTCTGACCTTTAAACTATAAAGTTAAGGTCTTCAATGCACTGCTTTTTTCAAGCAAAAGGAAGAAAAAGGACGAAGAACAGAGGATAAAAAGCAAGCAAAATAAAGCAACTATCAAACGATGTTTCCGGCAATATTTTCTCCTCATGTATATTGTTAGCTGTGCTGCATATGAGAGAGAGAGAGAGAGAGAGAGAGAGAGAGAGAGAGAGAGAGAGAGAGAGAGAGAGAGAGAGAGAGAGATTTACTGTTGACAGCAGATGAAGTATTTTCAATTATTCTCCACTTTCAATCTTCCTAATTCAGAAGCCTGCTTCCATACAAAGTGCTCATGATGGAACGCCTATATCATTCATTTACTCACTAGCTTTCCTGGCATCTCAGGCCTCGTTGTGACCGGATGAACCGCCCACTAGGAGCTACTTTCGTTGCAAGATTCAGCAAAGAGAACTTATGTGCCAGCGCTAGCTGACGTTCCTAGGCGATCACCGATCTAAATGCAAACCGGCGCTATTTTAAAGGAACGCTCTCGCGTCGGAGTTTGTTTGAAAGACACCCAAGCAGGGAGCAAAGTGCTTCTTTGCATGAATCATAAGGACATGGGTGGAGAGTGTTAGAAGTGATACAATCCGAGGACGATTTCATTTCATTTAATACAGGGAAAACTGTGTGCAATATAAAACTGCGCTCAGCGGAACGCCCAGAGAGAGAACATGGCTTTAGCATTTGACCAAACACCGTGCAATCATTCGCTGCCATTTTGGGAAAATTGTTTTTGAAAAGATGACGGGTCTGATTTGTCAAGATTTTTTTTCTCTTTATTATTTACTCTTTTCAAAATAGTAACGGAATAGTTTTCATTTATCTTTTCTTCCTTAATACGATCATTTTGATTATTTTACTTTTTCGAAACAGTAACGGCGTAACCACTTTCTTTTTTCAAAACAGAACGAAAAATACAAGTTTTTATTTAAATTTGTATAAAGTGGAAGACAATTTTCTATTTTATTCCCTCTGTGAAAATGTAAGTATTTCAAAAGCTTTCTGCTTTCTTGTTTTGCAAAAAGGCAAATAAAAATATATTTTCTTTCCTTGCAAGAAATGAAATAATTTTGAAAGGAGATTTTTTTCTGTTTTTTAAAAACGGCATAAAAATGGCATAACCTTTGAAATCTGGCATCTGATTATTTTCAACCCCAAGATATCAGCAATTTTTTATAATTACAGAAATATATTAGATCTACCTTTGAAAGCTAACTAACCAAACATAAACATTTTTTCGACTTTTATAAACAGGGAAAAAAGATAAGGAGATAATAAGGAATAAATACAAACACATAAATCCAGCAAACATGAACATAAATATTTACAAAATAATATAACTGTATCAGACAGTGTATATTTTCATCTTTTTGGGTTCCCCTGACATTCTTTTCTAATGTCTTTTATCTTTTAATTCTTTATTCATGCGTCTCTCTGGTCTCTGACTGCTGTCACTCGTTTGTCTGTCTGTCTGAACAGCCGACTATTATTCTTTTATCGGACTGGTCTGACTTTGCACTGTCAGTCTATTTCTGTCAGTGTCTTACAGTTCCTTTCCCTGCGCTCTCTCTCTCTCTCTCTCTCTCTCTCTTCACAAACACATATACATATATAAATTTACATTTATATTATATATACATATATATGAGTAATATACTCATTCCTCATTTTTTCCTTGTATAAAAAAATCTAATCTAAATGTATATCAGGGGTCGAGGGCCTAAACCTTAGTAATTTCCTCAACAATTTGTAACATTCAATCAATTAAATAATAAATCAAACAAACAATTAACTTCTCTCAATTACCTCTCCAAGAATAAAGCATCTGATGTAACATAATGCTGCCCAGTAAAACAGAACGGAGGATTCACAAACACAGAATTGTTAAAAAAAAAAAAAAAGAGGGAGAGATTGAAGGTTTTACGCATTCAAGCCACTGGACACCGAGCTACTTCTTCTGCATTCAGTGAGAGTCATAAAGCGAGAGCGAGTGTCACTGACGGGCAAAACATGAAGCCGCTCCGACGCATAAAATAAGTCTATGGAGGGAGAGACGCATAATAATAATAATAATAATAATAATAATAATAATAATAATAATAATAATAATAATAATAATAATAATTTTATTTTGAACTTGCAAGAAATAGCCCGAGCTAGAACCAGGGTCTCTTAATCTAGTAGTAATATAAATGAGATGATAATAATAATAACAGTAAGATTACATCATCATCTTCATCAACAACAGCAGCATTGAATTACGGATAATGAAAATAGCTCAAAATTGAAAACTTATCAAAATGACATTCCTCCAAAAAAGTTCCAGGGAATATGCTTAGTGTACTGTATACAAAAACGTCAGTTAGGAGACGAGCACTGGCATGAAACAATAATCAAGCCGAGTGATTCGTATTCGCATCTTCATAAGTTATCGCTTTGGAATACGAGGCGTAGTGTGTATGGCCGCAGAGTAAACCTTACCGCCTAGCAATGACGCATGCGCAATGTCGAGTAGATATACAGATCCTGAACGAACAAAAAGGCCTGGGGAAAATAAAGCGCATTCCTCATTCGAATACTTGCTCACGGCAAAATACGAAAAGAATACTCTCTATTACTCTCACGAATGTTAAGTAAGATCGACTACACATATCTTTCCTACGGAGCTTAACCTAAATAAGGCTCTCTCTTTCCCCCACCCACCGGTTCTCGGAGACTAAAGAACAAAAACTGGACAAAGAAAAGTCCGGATAACAAAACAAAAAAGTAGTATGAGGTTGTTTTCCACGATCGCCTACTTGCCAGAGGAATGACACTGGCCATTGGCCAGGTGGAATCATTTTCATAAGGCATATTTTGTTCTTCTGGTTCGGTATTCAAGGAGACCCCTACATAATGCCACAGTTCGCAAGCAAGCAATTCATTCAGTTTTTATTATGTATTGCACGATAATAATGATGATGATTATTGTTATCAAATCACTATTACCACTACTACTACCACTTTAATAATATAATAATGATAATAATCATAATTCTAATAAAATAATAATAATGGAGATTATCACTGTTACTATTACCGTTATGAAGATGATTATCATTACAGTGTAATACTAAATTTACTATTACTTCTACTACTAAAATGATAATAATGATGGTGACAGATATCATCATTGCTACCAATAACAATAACACAAACGTCGACTGCTAGCATTCTAATCCATTATTATTACTATTACGCTTCTTGTTTATGCTCTGAATAATTTATAAAAACTGAAATCTGATCTCTTTGATGTCCCATGTCCAGCAGCGAAATCGCAGTGGGGGTGATAAACCAGTATTCCTCTGGAGGGAGTTTCAAGGTGTCTTGCCACCATCCCGAAAAGCACAATAGTGATTCTGATACACACACAAACAAACATACATACATACATACACCCATACATATACACACACATTTTTCTCTTTAGTTCATCGCATGAAATCTTAGTGAATTATCTTCTAGGAAACTGAACAACATACGCTCTCAAAGCTGACTAGTATATTTAGGCAGAAACCTTTTCTGCTTCTCTTTTTTCTATTTTCAAGTTGTAATGATCCTCAAATTAAGAGTGTGCTGTATCGTAATTTAGTGAAAGACATTCAATGATTTCATACACTTTAAGGATTTAATCAATCTTCAAAACACGAAGAGTTACTGCCTTTCAAGCGTTGTCTTTCCTTCTAGAAAAATGCGTAATTTTTTCATTAATTTATCGTCAGAAAGCTCTATATTGAATATTTAACTATTAAAACCACTAAAAATTAACGAGAGAGAGAGAGAGAGAGAGAGCACAAGTCAAACATCCTTCCAAATTTCACAACTGGGAAGAATTTTTTCCTAAGCTGACAAGAATTGTCTAAGTCGAGAAGATTTTTAGGGCACTTGACCTTTAGTTAGTCCAGGCGTTGATTCAAAAGGTTGCCAATTAGTTGGTTAAACTAAACACATACGCAAGTTTTCCCTGTTTTTCTCTTTATACCGGACGGCGAACGAAAACGACCCGGACGAGTCTCACACACAGAAAGAGAATAAAAATAACGAAGACTAGAAAAAGAGCAGTCCATCAAAACTCCCCTCAGCGAAGGAGAGAACCAAATAGAGACATGCAATTGAGAACAGCAAATTCGACACAGCATTATAAACATAAATCATGATAACCTTTCATCTTTAATTCTCATTAACCTGATGTGTGAACGAATAGTCTATTTGGGGAATGATGATGATGATGAGGGGGCGGGGAAGGGGGGCAGGGGAAGGGGGCGGTGGGAGGAAGGGGTCAGTTATCCAGGTGGAGCAACAGGGGAAAGAGAGAGAGTTAGTCCAGGGGAGCCTGGTGAGGGGTGCCACCCTAATCAGGGGCTTTGGGTTCAAGCCCTTCTTTCAAAATTCAGGGGCTTTGGCCATCGATCAACAACACATCCACCTCCTCTTCCGTCCGACCCACGACTGTGGGCGGTTGGCGTTGGATGATGGGAGGGATGGATCCCGGGGTGGATCAGGAAGGTTGGTGAAAAGACCCCCTGTTCCGGTTCTAACGGTTTTCCTCCCAGTTGAAATCCACGGGCGAATCGCCTTCGTGCTCTTCCCATGGCGGACGTTTTCATTGGCTCTCGATGGACCGCCAAGCAAGGAAAAGAGCGGACGCATATCCAACTGAATGGGAGGCTAATGCGACAAGGGCGAAAACAACTGAAGAGGGCGATGGAAATTGTTGACGACACACTCACGCTGTCAAAGTAGCTACGATACAAGTGTAAAAGAATGTCAAACTTGAAGGCGACTAAATAATGCATCCAGACCGCAAAACCGAGGTATGGCTGGCTGCAGGGTTCACCTTTCTCCTGCCGCAGGTAAATATGTAATGGACTCATTTGATAACAGATGCATCATTGATGCATTTTCCTTCGAAATCAAGATATTAAAGAACAACGCTGCTTTTAATGGATTTATCAAAGGACAATACAACTATTTCATATGGGATGAAGCCTTTCCGTCTGTCTGTCTCTCGTAGTGTAAACATACACACATAAATACACACTTACATACGCACAAAGATAATCACTAAAGAAGAGTTACCAAAATTACATGATAATCAAAGGTTTAGTTACTTACACAATACAAAAAAGTTTTCTCTACGTGATACTAATGTGCACAGTGCCCCTAAATTTGGAGGCATCTTTTAGGTGGTTTCAACGTTCACATACTGCAAGAAAATTACTGTACAAGAAAAAACATGCGTTCCATTTCCCGTTCTAACCAAAATTTTCAGTGTAAGGTTAAAGAATACTAAAATTGAATCACATAAAGAGGATAGGAATATTGTGAATGTCAGTCTGCTGTCATTTCTACTTACCACATCCAATGGTATAAATGAGCATGTCTCGATATTTTTGGGACATTGTAAATTCTGTAGGTATAATTCACTGATTTGTAGATTTTAATGACTACCTCTCTCAGTTTTTAAGTTTTCAGTGAGCAGAAATAAAATACGGTTGGTGAAACTTTAGCAAGAGGCTAAAAACTTGAACGAATAAGTTAGAAGAAACTGAAGATTTTAGTTATACAACTATAACCATCACATTTACTTTTTAAAGGATACGATACGCTCTCAAAGTCATACACAAGATATAGAAGGAAAGGCAGGGATTGCTTTTAAAATCCTTTAACACAATCTCGAAGTCATACTGATCAATTCTGTGATCTGAGAAAAGAGCCAACAACTGGCATGAGGCCTCCCATATGGGGGGGGGAAGGGGTAGGGTAAAATTTCAACCATCTAGATGAGCAAATCTCCAAGGTTTACATTTATTTATCGCTCTCAAACAAAGGCGTAGAATCACTTGGGTCATTAGTAAAGCAGAATTAAACAAAATCATGAAAAATAAAAGATCTTGTATAAATTATTATGAAAAAAAAACTATGCATACATGTACTCGCATATGCATTAGCTTATATAAAAATATGAAGTAGAGCGTAGGTGTTATAAATCGCTATGCAAGGGAATAAGCCGATTAATCAACTGAAAGGTT
Source organism: Macrobrachium rosenbergii (assembly GCF_040412425.1). Lineage (NCBI taxonomy): Eukaryota > Metazoa > Arthropoda > Malacostraca > Decapoda > Palaemonidae > Macrobrachium > Macrobrachium rosenbergii. Next base: position 45,870,512 of record NC_089763.1, on the reverse strand, counting down.
TAAACCTCAAAATTCGCGATGACATCCACACAAACAAGAAAGAGCTTATGGCGCCGGTCCATAAAACCTACGGACAGAGCATACCAATTTTCATTAACTGATTGAATCCATTCACCGAAGCAGTAATTCTGTAAGTGGTTAATTCTCCCTCATACATCGGTATTTACAGCTATCCATAAGTGGGGAGAAGAAAAGGGAGATAGGGACTGATGGGGAGAGGATGAAAAGAGAATAAGAGGCAATAAATCGAAGGTAGATTTAACGTACGAGAGGCATAATGTGGTAGTAAGGTACAATAAAATTAGGAGGAAAGCAGACAAGTTAAGTCTACTTTAGTTTAACCAGACCACTGAGCTGATTAACAGCTCTCCTAGGGCTGGCCCGAAGGATTAGACTTATTAGACTTATTTTACGTGGCTAAGAACCAATTGGTTACCTAGCAGCGAGACCTACAGCTCATTGTGGAATCCGAACCACATTATACCGAGAAATGAATTTCTGTCACCAGAAATAATTTCCTCTAATTCTTCATTGGCCGGCCGGAGACTCGAACGCCGGCCTAGCAGAGTGCTAGCCGAGAACTATACCGACTCATCCAACGAGGAACTGAGGAAAGCAGAGAATACAAGAGAATTAATATTTAAGATATTTATTAATTCTCATTCCCAGAATACCATACGTCCTGTTTCCGTTTGATTCATCAGTTGCGTTAGAAGTTGTGATGAAATGTTCAACTGATACAATAATGAGTAGAAGTTAAGGCATAGAAGATAAGGTCGAATAGAATTTACGGGTACCACTACAAGATATCGAATGAGAATTAATGTTCGGAAAAAAAATATAGAGAGTTGCACTTTCGGAAGAAGGATATTCAAGGGTCGTACTCTGAGAAAACGAAGAAATAAAGGAAATTAAATATTTGGAAGGAGCTTTTGAACGAAGACGAATAAAGAGGGATGAATGTTTGGAAGACATATCTGAAAACACAGAGAATTAAGCTACTGGGAGAAAAAACAAAGCGGATTAAATATAAAAAAGGGAAGT
>NC_089763.1:45856968-45864468 GCF_040412425.1 Macrobrachium rosenbergii | reverse complement strand
GTGATAGTAATACCACCACGTTTAATTGCAATGTATTATTATGAATGATTTACACTTTTCTTTTTGTCTTCTCTTGTTTTCAACTATTTTCTCATATATTACAAAATGATTAATTCTTACATCATTCGTGATTTATGTGTCCGAAGATTCAAGTTTAGGTGTCATCACATTTTTCACTGGTATCTTGCACCTGATATTTTCCTCCCGTAAATCTGATTTGCTTGTAAACGTATATTCGGTTCTGTCTTATCATTAATGCGATTAATATCTGTGTTATTCGGTTCGTAAATTCACTCTTGCGTCATTTACATCTTTCTTTGCGTTACTTGTTATGGTAATCAAATTTAAACAGTATAAATTTTATTCTTCTACTTGTGACCGATATTTCCTCAAAAATTCCAGTAAGCTAAGAAGTATTATTTCGTACAGTACGGGTCAATTTTAGTAACTTACGCTGAATATTAATTCTAAGTTATGCAGTATGTTGTCTCAGGCGAAAAGGGAACTTTACCTACTATGTACTACGCTGTTTGGTTTGAAAGTAGGTCCCAGACAAGCGTGTGTAATGTCTCCGTGGCCATCTAATATTTATACGAGGAAGTGAAGTGTTGAGGCAGATTAGAGAAAGATCAAGAGCTGAAGGTGAAAGTTTATGGGATAAGAGAACCGATCAAGAAAGGAATGTAGAATGGATGATGACTGACGATAGTGAATAAAAGCTGAAAAGATACGCGAAAGGTTTACGGAAGGGATGAAGGTTGAAAGTTAGAAAAATTGGGTTGACGAGCGTAAACTGAAACCAAAAAGACAAGAGTGACGACAGTGAGTAAGCATGAGGAAAGAATAAAAGTGGTTCGTATATACTGTACACTGTCTAGAGAAAATGTTATGAGAGGTGATAAAAACAGGTGATTTAATACACAGCTGAGGCACAGACGGTAGCATGAGCTCAGCAAGTGTGGAGATGGAAAGATTTGTCTAAGAAATATAAAGTTGAAATGTGTCAAGGGATTCTTGACTCAAGTGAATCGTGATTACTGAACAAGAATTTAACATCACATATGTGAGGACCTTAAGCACACCAAAATGCTATGAATAACAAAAAAAAAAAAAAAAAAACACAAACGCTACCTAAAAGAAAAAATTCTATAAAACGTCGCCAATCGCAAATTGCAAAAACTTAACGAAGGTTATTCCGCCAAGAAGCCACTAATAATGAGAAATGTAATCATATTTGCCTCATTTCATTGTGATGCTGATCGGTATCCGTTTCAAGAACGAGACAAGTGAGGAAAAAGAATATGACTATTCAATAAGGGTTAAAAGCATGGTAGGCCGCACTACATTAACCCACGGAGCTGACTGGTTCTGACAGAGGGAGGGCAGGTTCAGGCGGGACTGGGAGGGTGTCGGGCAAGGGGAAAGGGCTAAAAAGGGGAGGGGGCGAACTCGCTGCGATTGGTTGGAAAGATGCCCTTTAACTAACGATTCCCATTCGATAGTGTTCATTCAACCTGGCTCTTTCTAACGGCAAAGGTCGGACACATGAATGAATCATTTTGACACAAAAAATACACCTAAAAATTGAAGAATAAAAAGAAAGAAAAAAAAGGGGAGCACAAACACAGGCCTCTGCCGAACGTTTTGGGGTTAGACGATCCCCATTTTTTTTCTGAATGCTAATGAATGTGATCATCGAATCTAATCTGCGGGAAAGATCGGAAAATATTGAGGGAGGGGGGAGGGGGAATTCGGATGTGTTATTTCGACATCCGGGCACCGTCCCACAGAGCGGACCATATTCCTGCCGGTGAAAGAAAGATAGGGGGACATTTAAATTCGTGTGTCACTTATCAAAAGGTCCCTTAAAATATTTTTGATAGCCTCATTTCAATTACTAGCATATTATGCAGGAATTCACTTACGTTTAAAAAATTATATATAAGTCCCTAAACCACAATATAGGATTATAATTTAACAACGATAACAAAAAGGAACATTTATTCTCCCTTTTCCCCCCTCTTAAATAAAAGGATTATTTTAGTTGTCTCTATATCCTGTTATTTAAAAACGTTTTTTAATGTACATCAGTGAGACAACGACCCTTATCTAACATTTTCATTACAGTACAGCAGCATGGAAAAACTGCATTTTGAGAACGAACGATAAATTACGAAACGTGGATAATTCATTGCAGTAAATGACAAACCCACTAAAAGCCTATTTGCAAAAAACCAGTCTCACTTCTATATCACTTATCACATCTGTCTCGCTTTTTACGTGAACTGTATACATATGTAATTCTCTCTCTCTCTCTCTCTCCTATCGCCGTAAACACGGCTCTCTCTCAGTGTAGGCCATCTCCTTTAAAAGGTACATCAAACACTATTTTTTAAATGTAAAATTCATGGTGATGAATTATTAAGACTGTATTGGGCAAAAGATCTTGCTTAAGCGAGTGCGTATAGAGGTAGTAAAGGGGTGTTCATACCGAAGATGATTACTGTTGTTTGTAAAGTCTAATTCCACACTTTTGGCTATTAAAGTCTTTCCGTTATTGTATTGTACTAGACTGAAAGTCAACAGATTACACACACACATATATATTATGTATATATATATATATTAAAGTCTTTCCGTCAAGAAAGTCATATTTATTCATTGCAGCGTTTCGAGGCCAACCAGCAGAGCATCATTTTTGTATTCCTAATTAGTACAATAAAATTACTGATTAAAACAAGCGAAGTTAAAAATATGAATGACCAACTGTTGAGTATGGAGGCAGAGGAAGGACTGACCTTATTCATATTTTTAACTTCGCTTGTTTTAATGTAATTTATATTGTGTATTTTAATATTTGTCACTTAATTTTATTGTACTAATTAGGTATTATTACTTGTAGCTTGAAAATGATGCCTGCTGGTTGGCCTCAAAAAAATTGAATAAATATGACTTTCTTGACCTTCATTATATTACTGTTTTGAGAAACCTCCACTGCCTGTTGAATATATATATATATATATATATATATATATATATATATATATATATATATATATATATATATATATATATATATATATATATAAATGGATGCATGTGTGTGTGTATGTTCCAGCATAACTCTGAAACGCATTGAGCAATTTCAACCAAACTTGGTATACATATGATTTACTATCTGGGAAAGAATACTGTGGGGTAAGATGTCACTGGCACCAAAGGGGGTTGGGGGTGGGAAGGGGGTGACATAAAAATAACCGAAAACGACAGATATTAGTGCCTAATCCGTAGTTTTCGAGGTCCCTGAGATGAATAGTGACATTCCCAATGCCCTATAAGTCCAAGTTCAGGCCTGATAGGAAGGGGGGCAAGATGGGGGTGAAAAATAAAATGTTAAAACTGACAGATACTAGTGTCTAATCTGTAGTTTTCGAGGTCTCTGAGATGAATAATGACACTCCCGATGCCCTGTAAGTTCAGCACCAATAGGAATGAGGGTTGAGCAGGGGTGAAGTGTGAAATGCCAAAAATGCTGGGCAATGAAACTGAAGTAACTATCTTAACAGGAAAAGGAGAGGAAGTGAGAGAGAGAGAGAGTAGGGGGGCCAGGTGTTGGGAGGAGAAAGAGGGAAAGAATGAGAGAGAGTTGGAGAGAGAGAGTTTATCGGTTGTCATTCAGAGTTTTCCCAGGCAGCTGTATAGGTCAGCTAATATATATATATATATATATATATATATATATATATATATATATATATATATATATATATATATATATATATATATATATATATATATATATATATCACACATAACCACAGGTGAAAAAATAAGAGACGGGGTGTAGGTGCTTATTTTTCACCTGTGGTTATGTGTGATAAATGAATCACGTACAAAAGTGATAATAATAAAAATATATATATATATATATATATATATATATATATATATATATATATAAATATATATATATATATATATATATATATATTTGTACATATGTGTTTATGTGTACAACTGCCTTCAGAAGTGAACTCTTGAACTTCTCAATTTCTTGATATATCCAAGTGAGCTTTCAATTGAAAGCCATGAATTTTGTCACGAGGAGGAGACTCTCCTTCCCAGTAGAATTTGACCGATTTTAAGAGGGAGAGTAGTTCAGTCTTTCTCCTCCATTAATAAATAGTGAATAATTTGGAAGAAAATGTTCAGGATTGATGGCCCAGCCAAGCAAGGAGTCTCATTTTTTCCCAGAGGACATAAGAGAGGAGGTGTCTCATATCAATGCTAATTTTGTGAAACAGATTTCTCAGAATTAATTGAATAATAATCGTCAAGAATTCTACACATCAGCAACAAAAAGCATAATCATTTATCCTTATATTGTCACCACTGGCAAATTTTTGTGTAAGAACTCTTAAATTTTTCATTGTAAGAAAATGAAAGATACGCATTATCCAGAACTTTGGTTACGTGTTTCTGGTTAGATTCTTTTCAAATGTTTTCGTCTACCTCTAAAGTGTGGAATCTTCTGCGACTTTCTTTTCTTTTATACCAAATCGAAGAAGAATTCTTTGCGTTTATTATCTCCTTCCACCAAACTGTGATTGTTTCTTGCATTCAATCACCGAAACACGGATTTTTTATGAATGTTTCTTTCCTTCTACCATCTACCTGTAGAATTCTCTGTGACAGTTTTTTCCGATACAGCAAGCAGTGGAATTCTCTATGACAGCTTTCTCTTCCTTACACAATACTATGGAATTCTCTGTGACATTTTTTTTCCTTACATCATTCAACTGTTTCTTTTTGTATACTAAATCTTGCAATTCTCTACCTGCTCCTATTTTTCCCAGTTCTTTAAAACATTCCCGCTTTTCATCAGGCGGGATCTGGTAGATTTTCTCAGAATATGCTTCTTACTAGGTCGGTCTCAAGAGAAATGAAAAAACATGCGAATATTTTTTTCCCTCATTTTTCATGTACAAAACGATTCAGTCTCTCTTTTCTTCTCTCTATTTTCCTTATTAATGCCCTTCTCCTCAGGCGTTTTTACATTTGAGCATCACATAAAAACTTTTATATCCCCTCGTATTATATCAAGAACCGGATTCGCTAATCTCTCTCTCGTCTTCTTCTTCTTCTTCTTCTGACGTGTTCCTACGTGTGAGCAAGAACATAAAATTTATTTTTTCTTATTTTTATTGTAATAAAAATGAATTCGCTACCCTCTCTCTCTCTCTCTCTCTCCTGCTTCTTCCAAGAGGTTCCTATGTGGGTCTGGCGCGCCTGGAAGTTGTTTACTCGCGAAGGCGTTTACTCGTAACCGCTACAAGGTGTTCGTTCAATAAGTAACCCACGGAATGGCAGAGATGAATTCCTTCGTGGCCTCTGCAATGATTCGCGAGGAAGACGGCAAGTTATCTTGTTTCGCCTGAAGTATGCAGACTAAACTCGAAGTAAATATTTCACATCAACAAACTACGTTGAAGGAGGAGCGTAGATGGAGCGGATGAAACGATAGCGAAAGGTTTGTGGTTATTTTGTGGGTTCTGTTTATCTCAGTTGAATTTTTTTTTTTTACATAAAAAACCTTTCAAAAGAACTTCACATAAAATGTGGCACAAAACAAAATATAAAATCCAAATATTAAAAAAACGTATTACAAAGAGGTACTACTGAAAGCACTAGTACAAGAAATAGCACATATATATAAAATGTTGAACCAAGATATGGCGATCATATTAGAGAAAAGGGAACTGGAACTCACGACACCCAGAATTTCCCCCAAAACTAAAATGATAAGAAATCTTGAGGAACTTTGAAGGTTTTATCTCATCTGTTCAAAAACAGTCAAGCAGTAGAACTAGCTAGTTAATAAAACAATATATACAATACCTGACGAATAAGAGTTGCCAAGAAGAATATAGCTAGCCGTGTATGTTAAAATGCGTAGACAACAGTAATTAAGGGACAAACAAGGTGCTGAAGGAATACATCTGTCAAATAATATGTTGTAGCAAAACTTAAAAAACATGTTCAAAATGCTATATAATATCAAACAGAAAGCGGACTAGGAAGGTAGTACCATTACACGAAACTGACCGTGTTGACCTCGATCTAAGTTGTAACTCGATCAATTTGTCGTGTTACCCGCTTTAAAGGACGACGTGAAAATGAGGAACGAAGGCCCTGTATCAGAATCTTGGTCACTTGCTCCGTATACTGGACTAACCGATTTTAGGTGGTGGGAAGATCCTAGAAGGAACTTTATCAATAAATCAATGAAATTCATACAAAAGTCAAAAGATCCACTCATCTTTTGATCAAAGTAGTAATGAGTTTAAGAGCAGGTAACTAGAAAATTTTGTAAATGTTTGCTGTAATCCATACTCTGGCTACAGGAACCAGTACGAAACTGAACAACAGCTGACTGAGACCGCAATGCTATTAATACATGTTTAATCTATTCATACGCTGCCTTTGGCACATGGGCAAATCATGCACAAAGTATATCAAGCATTATTTATGCCTCAGTCCTTATCAGAAACGCTTCATTTCAAATTTAAAATACAGTGATACAATGAATAAACATCAAATGTCATGAGTCTCAATATAACCTTACTCTCAAATAGTATACACATGCATATCGATATAAATTACATATATACATACTTATCAGATAAGCGCAGCTGTCCCTGATAACTTTCCCAATTCCTACATCCTGAACTTGCCAACCTGAGAGTCACCATTCCCACAGTGATAGATTTACGTTAGATGTGAAGGCACACCAAGTTTGGACGATGAAAGTCTATTAGTAATTGTATAACTTTAGTAGGACAGACTAAATACAGAAGAGGTGTAAGATTTATTTGAAAGACCCTGACTCATGGCCAAACCGAGGGAAAAGGCGGCAGATCTAAAAGGTCTTTCAGAAATAACGTTTTCTTACAAATATTAAAACCATACACTGCATAAACCAAAAGCTATTTAACCAACGAGTTAAAGTTATCTATGGGGATAGTACCTGAACGATATTCCATTAAAGAAGCTAGCTTCTCAAAATAAAAGCCATGTCTCACAAATGTCAGAGGTTACTAAGAATTGGACAACTTTAACAAAAGTAAAGAAACTAAAATTTTTACGCAAAATCCTGACTTTCAGCCAAAGTCAAATTGACGGATGGATCGCATTGGGCCTGAGAGGCACTTCAGTAATGAAGGTACCGTCGAAACATAATAGTCATTACTCAGAAGCTTCAAAACCTGACGGGACATTCAAAACTTTAACTTGATGTCCAAAGATTATTCCGACTTAGCAGACGACGACGGACATTCATCCCGTCCAGGACCCCACTACTCCCGGCAATCTAATAACACGGAAACGTCTGATAAACTAAATGAAAGTCGATAGGTGAACTTCCAAAAATAAACCAGGATAAGAGCTATTTTTTCAGAATGCAAATCACCTACACATTTGTTTTTTAGTCTTCCCCACCTA
>NC_089763.1:45839468-45851968 GCF_040412425.1 Macrobrachium rosenbergii | reverse complement strand
GCGTCTGGCAACGATATACGACAGGTTAAAGTTTCATGGGCCGCGGCTCATACAGCATTATATCGAGACCACCGAAAGGTGGATCCTTTTCGGTAGCCTTGATTATACGCTGTACAGAAAACTTCGGAGCATTTTTTACTTGTTTTAATTAGTCTTGACTTAAAGTATAATTGTTCCATGTTCATAGTCAGTCATGGGGTTACTGGTTGAGGGCCTGATTAATGAAGGCACACACCTCTTCAAAGGTATGTAGATACTAAAGTCAAGTAAGAGAGATTGAATAGATGATCAGACAACACACAGATTTTTAAGATGTAGATAAGCATAACTTCTATCCGAAAATCATTTCCCTTCCAAATGCCTCGTTCATTTTTTTTTCTGTTACTCTATGTTTGGGCGCCAGGTGCATTTTCAGTTTCTTATGGAGACAACAGAATAGAACAGAATATAGAATTTAGGCCAAAGGCCAAGCGCTGGGACCTATGAGGTCATTCAGTGCTGAAACTGAAATTGACAGTAAAAAGGTTTAAAAGGTGTAACAAGAGGGAAAACCTTGCAGTTGCACTTTGAACCAATTGTTAGGAGAGGGTGGAAAGTAAGAAGAAAAAAAGATTATGAACGGAGGTACGTTAATGAGAATGAAAGGGGTTGCAGCTAGGGGTAGAAGAGACGCTGCAAAGATCCTTCAGTAATGCCACAGTGCACAGCATAAGGTGCACAGACGGCACTACCCTCCTTCGGGGTCTTATGGAGAGTATCTGTACTGTAAATGAAACCTGGAACTGAAGATTAAACCACGCTTATGGAAGTATGTCTTTAGGGACAGGGGTCCAACAAACCGCACTGAATAAAACCAAAAAAACTCTCCATAGTACATAACACTGGGACAGCGCCCATGTCATATTAAAATTAAACGACCCCGCCTTGAAGGGAACGCAATAGGTAACCAGGCCTTAGATAAAAGTTCATTAATCCTTATTTCGCAAAGTACACACGCCCACTTAGGACAAACCCCAGCAAATTGGGGAGAATGGAAAACGCTCTACTGCGCATAAGCCTGTGACGGTGACCGTGTCATATCAAAATTTCATGACTAGCCTGAAAGTAAGGGGCTTTTAACCTGCATCCAAAAAGTGTCAAGAACCGAATATTTTGAAACACATACCAGTGCCCTTCACTCCTGGGAACGGTACAGGAGTCAGCAGCGTCAAGCTCTATTTTACTGCCAAGTTTTATCTATGGCTTTCTGTTCTCCGCGAGCCTGCCTTGCAATTTAAGAGACTATGGTTTAAGGCTATTTGTGCATGACTGTTATAACATAATAATAATAATAATAATAATAATAATAATAATAATCTACGGACAAAAACTCCCCATTTAACAATCACACACTCGCGCTCGCACACGATAAAAGCGTGATGTAACTGCAAGTTACTTAAATGTTGCCATCTTGTTTTAACAGCCAGATACACTAGTCATAACAAAAATAACAGCAGCAGCAACAACAACTGCGATAATAATAATAATAATAATAATAATAATAATAATAATAATAATAATAATAATAATAAAACAACTTACTACACAGATTAACATTGAGTCTCTTCTCGCAGGTGAAATCTTGGTCATACGCCACTTCCTATAAACAACCCTTCCCAACGTTTCAATACATCAATGAATCCCTCTGTTAGTGTTTAGCGAACTCCATCTGACAATCAGAAAACTCAGTTAATCTACGTTGTGGTGAGGCCTGGCGTTTTGGTTCTTGTTGAAAATCGAGGGAAGGAATATCTTTAGTTTTTTGCAAGAATACCCTATTGATCAACACCCGATTAAATTATTTATAGTTTTAACGGCATACGCACCGGAGAAATAAAAGATCGAAATCAGAATTACTCAATTCTCATCAATAAAGGCAGGAAGGTTTTACTTTAATTCGAGAATTACAAAAATTAGAAATATGACTGACTAGAGAACAGTTAATAAAGACGTGTGAGTGAATATACCGGGAAAGAACAAAAATGAATCATAGAGAGAGAGAGAGGAGAGAGAGAGAGAGAGAGAGAGAGAGAGAGAGAGAGAGAGAGATTCTTACTTCGTGGATCGAATGGAAAAGTTGAAGAGCTGCTTAAATTAGTGCATATATAAGGGTAGTCACATTTGTATATATTCAAAACCCCTGTTTAATTAGTAAATATATTACATGCACCTCGTGCAAAGCTAATTTAGATATTTTCAATCGCCTTCCCTCAAACAAAGTTCTCTGAATGCAGCGATCCAAATAGAAAATAACTCAAGTAAAACCAAAATTTATAGTAAAATAGAAGACTCAGAACCGCAAAGATTTTAACCATCCAATGAAAAAAGAAAAACATTTCAGAACCAAAATTCACGTTGAACTTCATGGCTTCCAAAACAGAAGTCTAGCTCAAACCTCGTAATGACCTGAAGGGTTAAACAGTCTTCCAAAATCAAAATTGATCATAATTAAAGGACAAAGCAAATCTTTCCCACCTAATATTTATGAGACCATTCTCAAACTCCCCATTACAATTGTCATATGCGGTTCTTCCTCTCTGTTCTCTTTAACAATGCCCTCCCCAGGCGAAGTGGGGGCGGGGGGAATAACGGCTTAAACTTTGGGTACGGTTCCAAGTCGAGAATTAACCAATTCACACTGAGCGACGACAAAGTCCAGTGGCCAGAGCAATGCGTTATTCTCATGACCTGGAAACGATAACTGTGCGTTTGTAGAGAGAGAGAGAGAGAGAGAGAGAGAGAGAGAGAGAGAGAGAGAGAGAGAGAGAGAGATCCAGTTAAATCGCAAGGCAATCCCACGACCATTTGTTCCACATACCACAACTATATTGTTTCCTTTGACGCAGTGTGCTGCAACTGAAAACGAACCTCTGTGATAAGTTATGTGCAATAACTTTTACAGAAATGGAGAAAAACATCAAATCGACACACACACGCATATATATACAATATATATATATATATATATATATATATATATATATATATATATATATATATATATATATATATATATATATATACATATGTATATATATAATATATATATATATACATATGTATATAATATAATATATATATACACATATATCGACAAGATGAAGTACTTACGAGTCATTCATTCTCATACACAAATAAATTCTCTAAAACCATTGCACACATTGTACATCCAATATATATATATATATATATATATATATATATATATATATATATATATATATATATATTATATATACATATATACACATATATATATATATATATATATATATATATATATATATATATATATATATATATATATATATATATATATCTGAGCAAGGACACTCTGATCAGTGCTTGGATGGGTAACCACCAAGAAACACATTAGCAACTGGAAATCCTAAAGGTACGCCAAGGGGCCAGTTCCATCATCCCAAAACACTTGCTGAAGTCAAGAACGGTAGAACCGTTTGGAACCACCCTCTCTATAGAGAACAGGCTTATATACATACATACATACACACAAACACACAACACACACACACACACACACACACACACATATATATATATATATATATATATATATATATATATATATATATATATATATATATATATATTTATAATATGTGTTTCTGTGTTCTTGTATCACCTCGAAGACAGATACAATTATTGTTATTATTACTATTACAAACAATATCTATAAATCTAAACTGAATTAAATACGTTTCAGGTAAGATGAAGCACTAAATGGGCTCAAATATGCCAGAATGGGTAAGACGAATGTCTTACAAATGATTCTAATATATTAGGTTTATAACTTGATCAATAATATTATATGAGTTCATGTAATTCAGCATCTTCTTGTTATCCAACAATGCCTATCAGTCAGAAATTCGGTCTTTTGTCAGTGAAAAAAAAAAAAAAAATCTCAGCGATGTCATGAATTTGACAATCGATCATAGTAAGGGTCCAGGCTTTAATTTATGGGGAAGGTAACTTGCTTCTTTATTTCGTTCTTTCCCTTTAATCTCTCTCTCTCTCCCTCTCTCTCTCTCTCTCTCTCTCTCTCTCTCTCTCTCAGGACCATAGCCATCCATGGCTTATAACTTACGAATGCCATGTATAGCATCATCATCATCATCATCACCATCACCATCACCACCATCATCACCATCACCATCTCCATCATCATCACGGCCACCACCATCCAACAACCCCTCAGACATTATTTTTCTTAAAGGTGGTGTTCTTGTCTTCATCCGATTCTTCTTCTACTCGGCGTCTCGCCCCTTGTGTGTTAAAGGACCGGGGGAACCCACTAAAAACTGCCCCAAGAAAGGGGCAAGGGGAGGAGGGGTGCATTCGGGGGAGGGGTAATGGCCCATAGGAGGGGTAGGGGAGCGTAGAGGGATCCCTTTACCCAAATCGATACACGCTACTTCGTAAGAGAGCCTTCAGAGGACCCGGGATTAAAACCTGGACGCATCCGAATCCCCGCCTCCGTTCATGGCTTCGGATTACAACTTACGCCCTTCCCCTCTTTCTTCGCCTCCTCTTCCTCCTCTCCTTTCCTTTTTTATTGTTACCAGCCGGGCGGCACCGTGGCGTTCTCTCCTGCAGGTCGAAACGCATCCGGTTCAAGTGGGTCTTCTCCATGTTTATTAAGTTTGGTGTCAATTTGGAGGACGTTATTATTAACCAGCGGCGGTAAATAAGGATTGCGTATATATACATATTGCGAGCACTAGAGAGTTATGCTATGGGGCTCCTGGTACACAATAGTCAGATTATAGTAATTACTACAATGAATGTTTCATCGAAATATATAAAAATAATTAAGATTCATAATACACTATATTAGAAATTCAACAGAAAAAATTGCACTTTATTATTATCACTGTTATTTTTCCAAATGAGCAAATATTTGTTTGGAACAAATCGACATGTGAAAGAGGAGAAAACATGAAGATGACAAGTCAATAACAAATAACGTTACAAATAACACAAAAATAAAGATAAATCGGCAAACAGGTAGGTGTACATGAAACGCAAAACAAATAAAAAATAAAAAGAAAAGAAAAGGAATAGATCATGAAATACATACGAATCACAGGACAAATGAAATTAATAAAAGACATAGAAAGGCATTAATTGAGAAACGATGCGAGATGGGGAACTGCCACTCTCTCGTGTTACAGGAGATATTGCTAGTTCTGTGAAGCACTTGATTATTATGCTGGGTTTGAATGTGATGCACGTGTATATGGGTTCGCGTGTGCATATGAAAACACGTGTGCTTGTGTGATACACATCATCAAACTACATATGCGAATTTGAATGTCTGCATTCCTGTGTAACTATGTCGATCTGTTTGCCCGCACTCACATCCACACACACACACGCGCGCGCATATTATGTATGTCTATATATATATATACACAGTATGTATATATACATATATAAGTGTGTGTGTGTACACATTTCGCGAACAGGGAATAATTCAAAGGAAAATAAAAAATAAATCACAGTTAGAGTCACCCTTTCGCTGATGAATCAAGAATGAACACCCAGTAGAAAGAAATTCACATTAGCTGCTTCCATATCTACACAGAAAACTCATCAACAGCTCGTCGGCATCTTCTACAAACAGCGCGTAATAACCTCCACCTTGCAGACTCTCTCTTGTTTGCTAAGAACTTCTCGAACTCGTATCCCTGCTTTATGACCAGGCTTTCAAATTCTGCGCATTTTCAACCAGTTTATCGAATCCATTCCCTCCGCAGGACCAAACCACTTCAAAACACCCTGATTCATCTTTTCCCTTATTCTGACCTTTTTCATTGCCTGTCAGCATCTCTATTTTACTCTCTCATCCTTTGCAAATTGTGAATACATGCATGCATTCATACATGCATACATATACATCCACAACTTAAGTATATATATATATATATATATATATATATATATATATATATATATATATATGTATATATATATATATGTATGTACGTATGTGTGTGCGTGTGTAAGAATGAATGAAAGAATGCACGAAAGTTATTCCCCGGGGGGTTTGTGTAAAAAAAAGTAATCCAAGCAAAGAATGAACTCAATAACACCGTCGACAAATCGAAAGTAATTAAACGCAGATCGTGATCACGAAAAATGTCGTAGTTTATTATTCCAGCCCTCTCTCTCTCTCTCTCTCACCCAAAATCATATAAAATCCGACAAGAGTAGACCTACCCACGAGGGTAGAGAACAGACCCCTCGTGTGGCTAGACAGGCCCTCAGACCCCTTTCCATTCCCCTTCCCCTTCCCCTTCTCTCTCTCTCTCTCTCTCTCCCTTGGGGTCCTTTACTTAGAACAAAAGGGGGCTCACTTCAACCTCTGAAGTCCTTGTGAGAGAGTGTTCGGATACAGCCGTTCTCTCTCTTTCTTGCCTCTCCCTCGCCCTCAAACAGTGGCGGAAGTCCTGGTCAAGATGAAAGCTTTCGGACGCCCGGTGGCTGGTGACGGGGGAGCTTTCAATGAGGCTGGAGGAGGAGGAGTGGGAGTAAAGGTAGGAGGTAGATAAGGGGTGGGGGAGGTCAAGGGGTGGAGGTGGGTAGGAGCGGGTCCACTTTTTGGGGCAAAGGATCTTTATATGTTTCGTATTTTTAATTTTTTTTTTCCTCCTCCTCCTCTTCTCTCTCTCTTTCTCTCTCTGTGAGAGCCGACTTTTCGATCTATAATTCCGAGATGAATATGATCTTCTGCAGTGGCTGCAATTCTAGGCCTTGTTTAATAACATAACTTGATTTTCTTTTTAAGGCCAATACATTTTTTTTCTAAATATCATAGGCCAAATGCCACCTTGTAACAATGAAGACAATGCATAAATCATGAAAACTGTAAAAAAGGCCAAGAACTGAGAAATATTATTATATATCTTATACTATTCAACGCATCGTCCTCTTGCTCCTATTATCGTTTCCTTTCTTATGACCATAAAATTCAAAAAGACACGACAGGCTAAAAAGGCACCTTCCGCCCTGAAGACAACACACACCTGAAGACAACATAAAGCCGCCGAAAAAGAATGCCACATGCTGCAGCATAAAGGTCACATGAGACGTTATCAGCACTAGTCTTGTTGTCAGATATAGAACCTTAGAAAAGATACTGTCATAATATACTGCACACTGATTTACTATTTATCTATCTATCATAAGATACTGCACACTGTTTTACTATTTATCGATCTATCATAAGATAATGCACACTGATTTACTCCTTTATGTATTGATGGAGCAAACTTACTGAAGACCATATGAATATCATGATATAAATTGCACACTTGTACGTGTTAAGAAACACTTATTATCGCGAGCATATGCATATTCAAGAAAGGGATCAGCTCCATGAAGTGTTCATACATCTAAATGCCATATATACCACTGGACTCACTGACCCAGTGGTTATCAACCTCGACAAACTAGTAAGAGGCCAGATATCAATCTTGTGGGGAGGAATGGGGTAGGGGTGGCGTTGGGACAAGGGCTGGTACAGGGTCATCTCCTGAGAGAATAAAAAATATTAGGTCACTCGACCAAAGCAGACAATTATGCACCTGTTAGTTAGTAGACTCAGGCAGATTGCAGCTATGGTTGGGAAAGCAAAGGGTTAGCATCCTCATCCTTTAAGACCTGAAGATAACGGCGATGTCAACTTCCTTAGCAGCCACTTTCTTTACACACAAACACACACATATATATACTGTATATTTATAAATATATATACATGTGTGTGTGTGTGTATGTGTGTGAGCCCTCTCGAAGAAACAATTAATCTCTAAACAACCTTCATTCTCCACAATACTTTGTATTTTTTCTATCAACGCGAACCGCAAATACACTATAAAAAAAAAGAGAGAGATGTCGTCCTTTATTTCTAAGTAGTCATTTTCCTCAGACTTTTTTATATTAACTTTATATCGCGCCTTTATTCTATATTTTAATTTAACAGAATATATTCAAAACTGATGTTTATTCCAGAGGTTTCGTTTTTTATCAGGATTTGGTCTCTTCAAATATGAAATTTTACTTTTAACAGGTTAAATTTTGAATAAATGTAGTTAATTACAAGTATTTTCAATTTAACGTTTGATCATGACCTTCATACATAGTTTTGGATAAATTTCTATATTTTAAAAGTTTTTTTGGACAGTGTATTGCGAATATGTTTTATTAATTCTGGATTTTAATAGCAGTATTTGAATTTTCATGCATACACTAAATGAATTTCTCCTTTTGGTAAATAGTTTTTCTTTCTCTCCGAATTATATGTTCTTTTTTTCGTTAAGAGTAAGTTTTATTTCTTTTTTGAGTAATTTTCTTTCCTAAATTTGTTTTCCCTTCTTTTTTATTAAATAGGCGATTTTCTTTTCTTCTTGATACTTTCACTATCTTTCCAAATAAAACTATGTCTTCTTTAAAACGTGAAAACAGTTTCTTTTCCGAAAGCAGTTATCCTTTCTATTTTTCAACTGAGTGCATTCTGACCTTTTTCTTTATTTTAGGAAAAAGAGCTTTCTTTAATTTAAAATGCTCCAAGTTTTTCTTTAACCTGTTCTCTTTTCTCCCTCTTTTTCAACCAAGATTCTATTTTTCTCTAAAATGCTTTTAAAAAGTTTTTATTCTCTTTAAGCTAGTGTTCTCACTATTCTTAATAACCGTATTCTTGAAAAGGCTAATTATTTTCTGTGAGCGGTTTTTTTCCTTTATTGAAATATGTATTTTTTTTTTTTGCCTTTATCGCAGGCGTTTCTGAGCTTTCCTCTTTGGGAGGGGTGCGAAAAAGTGTTCCCGGGACTATTTCGTCGGTCAAGACCGAATTCTAATACTGCATGCACAAGAAACCCATTTGCCTTTTGATAATCCTTGGTTACCAATCGATTGGAGTTCTACATGTGTAACTAGCAAAAGCAAAAAAATATATATATATATATATATATATATATATATATATATATATATATATATATATATATATACTATATATATATATATATATATATATATATATATATATATATATATATATATATATGTTTGTGTGTATTTATGTGTATTATACGTTCTCAAACACAAACACATATCTATACATTATATATATATAACCTGCTATGACACACCACAATCTACTGAATAACAAGTTCAAAATTTGCAGGAACCCTGTCAAATGTTATCTTAATTATCATTGACCAACGGGCACCATACATGTTTGGAAAGAGAAGGAAAACGGGAGAAACAGCGATAGTGATTGTAAATAAACAATCAATATGACACAATATAAAAAAAAGAAATAGGTAAAGAGAAAAGCATAGTGTCCGCTTTAAAGGCTACAAGTAACAGCAATTTATTTCAAATGTAAGAACCTGCGTTGAAATGAAAAATATAGAGTAAAAATCAAACTTGAGAAAAATAACAGAAAGAAACGGAAAAACTAAAAAGGGAAGAAAATGAAAAACATACAGAACGTGGGAAAAATCAGAGCAAAAGAGTTAAAGAAAAAAATAAAGCTCCGAAAATAAAAGAAATGACAAGAGGAAGGACAAAAAAAAAAGGGTGAAGAAAAAGAAAAGAGTACACAGAACGAAAGAAAATAATGAAAAAGAAGGGACAAGAAATGATTGGAAAGAGGGACTCGAAGAAAAAGGGGTTGTAAGAATACACACCGCAAGCAAAAACCTCTACAACAACAACAGCAACAATTTTTTTTTTGGTAGGTCATATGAAAGAGAATTTTTTATTCGTAAAGCAATATCTGTGTAATAGAAAAGGTAACGTGAAGCCTTCATTTTTTTCTTTCTGGCATTTTTGTTACTTTCTTTTTACTCTTCTTCAATTTTTCTTTTTCTCTTTTTTTTTCAAAATCCGTTCCCAGACTTTTTTCCCCACTATTTTTCTTCGCGAGTAATGCAAGGACATTTTTAAGTTGTTGCTACATTTCATTTTATCGCGCATTTCTAGAAAGGACATTTGATATTTCAGAACGCGAGCTCTTACTGAAGATTCTTCATACAACTGTTCTTAGCTTCCAGCTACTAATGATAATATTCTTATTATTATCGCTGACGCCATGATTATTAAGACGACTAGGACTTACTGTAACAATTATTCGCCGTGCAAAGGAAAACAAAGCGAAGACCACATTAATGAAGATCTCTTTTATGCACGTGTCATTTGAGGTTGTTGGGTATTTTCCTGTATTTTTAACGTGTCATTTCTTTTATTTTCATGGTAATTTCTTGCCGTTATGTGTTGGATATTCTTAAAATACAAATCCTTACTGAGGAGACTCAAGTATTATTATTAACCAAGAGGAGGAAAAAGAGGCAGCAAGCACAATCCCTCCCACGTACCCCTCCAACTTCCTCTAAAATAATAATATCCTAGTCCTGCTTCTCCACGATACATGACCTATGCTAGCACTTTATTAACAAAAGTTTCTATTTCAAAGTCCCATTCAAGTGGAGGAACTGGCCGACTGGAAACCAACAGAAAGTGAGAGAATACAAAATTTGCTCAAAGCACACTTTCTATACTTTCTGAAGGCGGACTGACTGACTCACTGAAAACCCACAATAAAGAAATGTGTTCCAGGGCTGTTTATGAAAGGTTTCTACATTTCCTTAAGGCCCCCTAACTGACTGGTTGAAAATCCTAATGAAAGAGTTCTTGGGCTACCATAATTATGGCCGGTTAGAGAAACGTTCTTCTCTCACTTTCTTAAGAAAGAAAAGTCCGACTTCTCTAAGCCCCCAGAGGAAGAAAGGGAGGCATTCACCTGCTAAGGATTTGGTCACTTAGAAACTGACACAATTCTCTATGTTTTTCTGGCAGTTACCAAAGACCATCTGGAAACTTAGTTTAAGATAAAATAACTCCGAAGTTTCTCGGGCTTTACTATTACCCATCACCGTTCGCAGATGACGCCCAATGTCTTTCGCAGATTTGAGGCAGTGACTCTGAAATGACGTTGCTAGCCCTATGACCATGGTTCGTCATAGACACTGGAGTCTGAAGTAAGTACTAATAGCATCTAACATTCCTCGGTAATCGTTCATCCAAGAACTCACGTGACCGAGGGTTGTTTAATTTCCCTGATCGTGAGAATACAGATCGTAATC
Organism: Macrobrachium rosenbergii; assembly: GCF_040412425.1. Lineage (NCBI taxonomy): Eukaryota > Metazoa > Arthropoda > Malacostraca > Decapoda > Palaemonidae > Macrobrachium > Macrobrachium rosenbergii. Next base: position 45,840,761 of record NC_089763.1, on the reverse strand, counting down.
GAGAAAATAAGATACATTTTATATAAGTGAATAATATTACTTTTAATACTACTTTACCAAAGAGAAGCCAAGGATACGATTTTAGGCAGCAGCAGTTGAGACCTGACCACTTCCTGCAATTTTTATTTCAAAAGGTATGCATACAATCGGCTAGAATGAAGCTGATGTATCACGAATCCGCTTACTTGTAGGTCGGTCGTAATGCTCGCTTACGCGTTTATTTACTAGAATTATGTATGTGCGTATATATACATATATATAAATATACACACACACACAGGGAATCTTAATGATGTAAGATAATATGATGCTGTTCTTAAAACAGATGCCGTAAGAGATTATGACCCTAATTGACCTTGTGTGGGTCATAACATATACACACATATATATAGTCGTTTGAAACGAGCCGTTTAATGAGTGTCAGAAACACTAAGAAAGGCTTATCAGCAACAGCGACCCCGGCTTCGGATTAAGCTGAGAAGATTATATATATAATATATATATATATATATATATATATATATATATATATATATATATATATATATATATATATATATATATATCTGTGAAATATTTTCTGTTAAAACAGAATTCCATTAAATATAAGGAGCCCATAAAAACGTCAAAATGTAGAAAGTAAAGGCTATATTTCTGAGACCAAACTGTCTCTCTCCTCAGGCAAATAGTGAATGAGAAAAAGTTACAGAAAAGCGGTATTTATGCCAGAAGGTCCATAGGTCAGCCGTTACATCACTCCAGTTGACAATTTCTCTTTAATCTCCTTAATCGCTGGTTGGAGGAAGATTTTATCTATAATGTCTGAATCCCAGGCGCCTCTTTCAAGGTTCATCTTATTTCTTTGCTTAATCAAGGCTGATTCCACCATCTGGCTTTTGAACAAGTGCTGCTATGAATTATACGAGACATATTCCAGTTTATTCCGTGATTATGGTTATTTATGTGGTTAAAAACAGCTGAGCTCTGTTGTTTGTACCTAACTGAACGTTTATACTGTATTAAACAAAGAAATACGATGAACCTTGCAAGAGGCACCTGGGATTCAGATATTATAGATAAAATCTTCCTCCAACCAGCGATTAAGAAGATTAAAGAGAAATTGTCAACTGGAGTGACGTAACGGCTGACCTATGGACCTTCTGGTATAAATATCGCTTTTCTGTAACTTTTTCTCATTCACTATTTCCTTGAGGAGAGAGACAGTTTGGTCTCTGAAATATAGCCGTTTCTTTCTAAATTTTGGGGTTTTATATATATTTTATATTATATATT
>NC_089763.1:45826968-45836968 GCF_040412425.1 Macrobrachium rosenbergii | reverse complement strand
CACATATACTATATATTTAAATATATATATATATATATATATATATATATATATATATATATATATGCATATATATATATATATATATATATATATATATATATATATATATATATATATATATATATATATATATATATATATATATATATATATATATATATATATATATATATACAGTATACACACACACACACGTGGCAGAATTCAAAGAGGATTCATTTGCTAAATGTACTAAAGGATATTCAGTTCCTTCTAACGCAAAGTCCCCAGCATACTGAGGTCAATGACCCATGTCAGTGCTTACACACACACACACACACACACACACACACATATATATATATATATATATATATATATATATATATATATATATATATATATATATTATATATAAGTGTATGGTGCATAATTATGCAGTTATGGAGCACCAGACTCACATTCACGATGTTTGCGACTTGATTAGCGCCTTTATCCCCAAAGAGAAGAGCATGCGGCCAGCGACCTCATGTTTACAGACTTGCCAAAAACAGGAGAGTACCCACTCATATATACATATATATATATACAGTACATACATATATATATATATATATATATATATATATACATACATATATATGTATATATATATGTATATGTATATGCACGTGTGTGTGTGTGTCCGTACGTGTGTAATATTTCAAGAATGAATTATTTCACACATCTCTTTGATATTCAGGCCTTTCTCGTGAAGAGTTTCTAATAAGTTTTATCCGAGAACAATTTTCTTTTCATTAATAATAATAATAATAATACCCCGCAGGGGGGTGGTGCCGTAAGTGCACCTCATGCGGTGCACTGTGGGCATTATACTTAATGTTCTTTGTAGCGTTCCTTCGGCCCCTAGCTGCAAACCCTTTCATGCCTTTTACTGTACCTCAGTTCATATTCTTTCTTCCAGCTTACTTTCCATCCTCTACTAACAATTATTTCATAGTGCAACTGCTTTGAGGTTTTCCTCCTGTTACACCTTTCAAACCTTTCTACTCTCAGTTTTCCTTTCAGGCGCTAAATGACCTCATAGGTCCCTTTGGCCAAAATTCTGTATTCCATTCCATTCCAATAATAATAATAATAATAATAATAATAATAATAGGTTTTATTGAAAGTGATTGCTGCATCAGCTGCATTCAGATTATATATAGTTTTCTCTATTTTTTAATACCTGCCTTTTTTGCTTACTGCTTTGCGCTAGCAACTCTCAGATACTTGTCATTTCCGGAGCGAAATAGAGAAAATTCTATATAAACTGAATGCAGCCGACGCAACAGTCATCATCTTTCAATAAAACCTATTTGAAAGAGTGTCTACTACACATTAATAATAGTAATAATAATTATAATAATAATAATGATAATAATAATAATGGAGCGGAAGCAGAGTAGGGAGACAGGGGTAGGCGTGAGAGATCCTAACCTTTTCTAGAAGCCATGTCCTGACCCAACCAGACCTTACCTTCCTGACCTAACTTAGGGCGCCGCGCCCTGACCTGGCGGGGGGGGGGGCGCGAAGGCCATCCCCTGGACACCCCTAAGTAACTCTGAATATCCCTGTCTCCCTACTCTGTATACTACCCATAATGATAATAACTATTATCAGAATATTAATAAATTAATTCTAATATATAAAAAAATCATCGGCAATGACAAAAGCAATATGAATAAAAATCATCTCGCAACGATTTCATGAAAAAAATAAAATGCCGTACCATCAACAATGCGCGCAATGGATTAACACCCAAAAGAGGAACCCGCACATACACGTGCATACGAGCATTAACAAAACGCACGCACGCGCTAACACCCACCGAGAGAATTACCCTACTGACATCAGATCATGAAAAAAAAGCGGCAAAAACAATTTGCTAACAAAATTAAATTCATTAAAATTGACCTAAAGGCTAAAAGCGCGGTCGAATACAATTCATTAAATCTAATGCGTCCGGAGCGGCAGACCCCCTAATTAAACGTGACGGGACGGGGTTTATCTCAAACGCTCTCTGGCCGTAATGAAGTGCGGCGCTGTGTGTGTGTTTGTGTGTGTGTGTGTATGCCCCCATGGACGAGTGCCGGTTACGAGTCGAACCCTTCCTGAAACGAGTGAACGACCAGTTACTGCGACCCTTGCCTGAAACGGGTGAGCGCGTTACCAAAAAGAGAGACGAAGAGGTATTTTTAATGAAGTGCATTACTGCGTGGCACCAGGGACGAGTCGTCGCGTATGTGTTTCGAGCAAAACGATAAGTTTCTGCAGTGAAAACGAGTAGTCTCCTTACAAGACATTTTCAGCATTTTTCATTACGAATGGCACATGAATGACGAGTGAACAAGCCCCCGAAACGAGCAAAAACATAAAGCGAGTTGCATTTGCTTGTGAGCAACGAGCACTCGTAAAATATATATGTTTGTGATCCGTTAATTGACCGCAGATTCATATTCCTTGATAAACCCCCTTTCACGTGATGGAAAATTATTAAAAACTCGTTCACAGCGGCTCGTTGCTCGGTCGCTCGTTGCTGAGAATCGTCGATTTGCTCGTATCAGGAACTCATTATTTCGACTCTTAGCCAACTGCAGTTTCTATGTTGCTGTTGTTAGGCCACATTTTGGTGGTTGAAAGGCGATCGTAAAATATATTTCGATCGCTTTTCAGTCACCAAAATGTGGCCTAATAATAACAATATAGAAACTGCAATTGGCTAAGAGTCGAAATAATGAGTTCCTGATACGAGCAAATCGACGATTTTCAGCAACGAGCCGCTGTGAACGAGTTTTTAATAATTTTCTATCACGTGAAAGGGGGTTTATCAAGGAATAAGACTCTGCGGTCAATTAACGTATCACAAACAAAGAGTTCCAAAAACGAGCGAATAATGCGTCGATTACGCGTTATTTTCATTGTTCTGAGAGAGAGAGAGAGAGAGAGAGAGAGAGAGAGAGAGAGAGAGAGAGAGAGAGAGAGAGAGAGCACTATACAAATGAACTCGTCAGATTAATCACATTCCTTTACCATCGTTTCTGCAATTCTCAAGGAATTTCATCATATGTCTGGAACAACTCTTCATCGCCATAACTATTTTTGTCTCATCTATAAAATTTCTAATTAAATTTTCCAGAAATTCTTTACGCAATTTTTCTTCTATTCTTACGTTAAGACAGGTACCCAGAGAGAATTTTTCCCGAGGTTACGATTCTTCTTCTACTTTTATGCTGATATAGGTATGCAGGGAGATATTGTGTTACAAAGATGCAGTTTTCATTCTAATCTTGATGTTGAGACGGGTGCCCTGTATTATGTGTATATATATGTATGTATGTATGTATATATATATATATATATGTATGTATATATATATATATATATATATATATATATATATATATATATATATATATATATATATATATATATATATATATATATATATATGTATATATAATATATTTAATATATTTATATATATATATATATATATATATATATATATATATATATATATATATATATATATATATATATATATATATATATATATATATATATATATATATATATATATATATATATATGTGTGTGTGTATATGTGTGTGTGTGTGTGTGTGTGTGTGTGTGTGTATTTATATTGCCTCTGAGATCTCAGTGGCCCAGGCTAATCTTGTGCTTTTTGGGGTTTTGTTCGGAATGAAGGAAGACGCGAAAAAATTCTAACTTTTGAAGTTAAGGGTCTTTTTTACCTTAGTAAGATAAAATATTGAACGAAAATATAATATCTGACAACGTAAAGACCAATACCTTACTCCCAGTGAAAAAAATAATGATACAAAACACTAGATTTTGTTTGTTTTCACTGTGATATTTTCTTGACCCTTTTCTTAACTCCATCACTTCGATTCCCCCTGAGTAATCCTCGTGATATCTCCGTCCTTGTTATCTTTACCAGTCTCCCTTCTCAATTCAGATTGCTATTGGCCAAAATATAACTTTTGAAAATTGCCATCCTTCTGAGACTGATGTACATTCCCGGAGCACCCACTGCTAGAAATTCCCGATTTTCCAAAATAAAGCAACTCGGAAAGATCTAACGATCAAATCGTTATATCTGTTTCAACTTTACCTCGTGTAATGGCTTACAAAGAGGGGAGACTGTTTTCCTTCACAACATGAACTTGTTTAAATATGGCTGGTTCGCACCAGTTATAGAACTTACCTATGAAACTTTACAGCGTTTTCTTTTGTGAAACTGAAATATATTTCAACCTCCTCATATCACTCACGAACATAAAAGTGACCTGCAGATAAATGGTGCATTATCTTTTCTCAGCAATAAATTGAAGACAAATTAAAGCCATTTTCTTTTGGACACGTAGAAAACTAAAATTAATTCATTACTGCGTAATCAATATTGTTTCCTTTTTTACTGGAAACATTCAAAAATAAAATTCGGTTGTTGTAGAAGTATAGACAATCCTCTCTCTTTCCCGCTCATCAAGTTCTTCAGATATTTCAGTAAAAATATTATGCCAATCATTTAACCTCAAAACTTGATCTAGCTTAGATGAGCTGGTGATCTTTTTACGTTCTGAGATAAAAGGTGGGGAAAATATACCACATTTTTGTAGATTCAGCGATATAGTTTCAATCATTAAAGTCAAAACTGAAAGCTTACAAAGGTTATGATATTTCGATCGTTAGAGAAGAGTTAAAATAAAAATTGTCTGTACTTGAGACACCAGCAATGAAAACTTCTCACAGCAAGTTCCACAGTTATCATAATGACTCAGCAAAAATTACGGATGCTAGCGATTCCTTCCTTGAAGACGTAGGAATTTTTTACCCGGTTACCCCGAGAAAGAACTTGAGGCTGTTCACCAACATCTTACCAAATTGTGCTGCACTGAATAAATTACACAGAAAGCCATCACCGTACCACAATACAAAAAAACCCACAACGGTCTCGAAACCAGCAAATTGAACTTTTAACACTTCAAAGAGTTATGGTTACTGATCGTCTCACATCCAATACCATGTTCGTTTTCTACACTCCAAACACTATAAGGAGTTCGTGAAAGTACATGTAAACTAAAAACAACGTAAATTCGCCGTTAGTCAGAGTCATTCATAAATTGTGCCGACGTTTGTCTGTAAAAGGGGATACTCAGTTTCACAAAGAAAGAGTAAATACAAGAGCGAACTGCCGATTCACAGCATATATATATATATATATATATATATATATATATATATATATATATATATATATATATATATATATATATATGACTTTTTTATCACATCACCGTGATTCATATTCAATCAGTAAGCTACAAACGTCCTTTAATATCAATTCGCTCTACCTCGGAAATAATATATTTTCATATATGTTACCGAAGGGAAATTTTAGTTGATAATAAATTTCGTCGTCTCGTGGGCTCGAACCAGCGAAGACAAGAACTCAGGACTACAGTGGACGCATTTTAACCCACTTGCTGGCCGCGTGGGTTAAAATGCGTCCACTGTAGTCCTGAGTTTTTGTCTTTGCTGGTTCAGCCCCTCGTCTTTATTATCAACTAAAATTCCCCTTCGGTAACATATATGAAAATATATTATTTCAGGTGAAAAATATATTATTTCTGATTATATAGGTAGAGCGAATTATATATTAAATAACGTTTATATATATATACAGTATATATTATATATATATATATATATATATATATATATATATATATATATATATATATATATATATTTATATATATAATTATTTTCCTAAAACGCAGGAATATTAAGACAGAAAGAATAAAACACCTATTGCACTTACAGTGAAGTGCAATGGAAAACAATGAGAAATATAAAGCTATTCTGTTCATAAATTAATACATCTGAATTAGCAATCTTAAAAGTATATCCTAGTTAGTAAATTTTTTGAAAAAGATGGGCGATAATCTAACTATAAAAGAGCGACAAAGAACGAGGACTACAAGGAAAATATAATTCGTACTCCGGTTGATCGTAGTTACGTCGGGAATTCCCAATGACTAATTTCTATCGAAAACCGAACCTAGGAAACAATGTGTTGCATGTTCATCCCACTGAAGGTATGAAGGATGTACTGGGCAAAGAGGGCCTGGGAGGGACTGCAAACGAAAATATGAAGACATGTTTTTAGTTTTTACGTTGCTATAATCTCGTAACTGGTGATACGTTATCAAGCCGAGACATTCATAAACACACTTGGATGTCTACATGTAGCAGTCATGGAAATTATACAGGTCATATAGCCCTTATTATAGAGAAAAGAACCCGAGAATATTAGGGACTTTAGTGGAGAAGATGTCGGCAGTGTCAACAACTTGTCATCGCCAAATTAAAGCTGGAATTAAAATCAACCATCAAAAAAGTTGGCAGTATCTAGTTTTGATGTAATAAATCTTCTTTAATATAAACTTCGAAAACAGATTTGTAGTTCTAGAAACCTAGATGAAGTTCAGGCAGTCGATAAGGACAGGATTAGCATCAGGAACGTTTACCAAACTACTGAAAAAGCAATAATAGCTTATGGATAAACGAGAAGGGAAACCTTGGATTTCGCATGAGCCCTGGGATACGATAAAGGATGGACAAAAGCAAACGACACTTGTAGAGACATTTCGTAGAGAGAGATGATGATGATGATGATGATGACAGCGAAGTAGATAATCCTATGTATGAAGTATAGAAGTTAAACGAGCACAGGATGAGACAAGAGAGAGTATCTGGAAAAATAGGAGAATGCTCTCTAACAAACCCATGTATCCAGGGAGTGGCATTGATGTTGGGTAGCTCAAAGAATAATTATAAATGAAATATTCAGAGATGAAAAGAAAATGACGATAATGTCCGTCAAAATAATGGATGGGTCATTAATAACCTCAGAGGAAGAAGAGAGACAAAGCTGGGCGGAATATTTTTGTGAGGTTTTGAAAAAGATCGAGGGGACAAATTTGATTGATAAAATACATGCTAATGAAGAACTGAATGTACTGGCGTATAACTTCACGGTTTCTGACGTGGAATCAGTATATGATGAATAAACTTGGAAGATGGTAACCAAAGGGGTAAGATGAAGTCAATCCCAGATGATTTTAGCAGAACACTAAGACTGTCTTGCAAAACATGGAATGAGGTAGCAAAGCTTGATGACTGGGAATCAGAAGTCTCTGCAAAACTTGCAATGGAAGGTGACCTGAGTGAATGTTATTAAATACAGAGGCATTGCACTTCCGTGGGTCATGATGAATATATTCAGTAAGCTCCGCCTTTAAAAGCTACAAAATGAATTTGATGAGATGCTTAAGAGATAAAAAAGCTGGTTATAGGAAAATGAAGTATTTGTGTTGAGACATACTGTGCTGCAACAGTGTAAGGAATAAGAACTCTCCTGACGGCTTTAGCTGGTTACGAGAGAGCATTTGGCCAAATACCATGGAAGGTATTGGGTCATTATTGCATTCAAGCTGAATATTCAAAGCTAGAAGCAGATGCAAAGGCAAGTTGATGTTTTGTCAAGTGAATTTGCATTAAATAGTAAGGACCTACAAGGGAATGTTAATTCACCTTTGCTGTTTGCTCTTAACACGATTTTTATAATGATAAAAAGTGGTCGGAGAAGAAGGAGAAGCTTAAGATATGAGTAACAATAGAAAGTCGACTGATGACACTATCTTAAATCAGCAAATGGCTGAAGACTTACAAGTCTTGCTTAATAAAATGTATCATACATCAGGAGAGATGGGACTTATGATAAATCTAAAGGAAAATAAAACAATGAGGATGGTGAATGACTGCACAAAGGGATGAAATAACACTAGATACAGAACTGATGTGGTTGGTTGTTTTGACAATATTTCCAATACGGATTCTTGGGCTGAATTTAGTGTGGGATCAAAAAATGAAAATCAAACAATGGGCAAGCTGAATAAGATTTTGAAGTTAAAAAGACTGCAAGTGCACACGAAAGTAAGACTATATATTAATCTAGAACGATCTGAGCTGCTAAACGGACCTGAATCATGGTATGATAAACCAACAATACCTAAAATAATTTTGCTGATTTGAAAGTAAAGATTTAAGAAGAATATTAGGAGTCTGATGGCAGTAAGAGTTAGAAATGAGACGAATAGGGGAACTGCGATAGTTCCATAAAAAGATGAGACTATCATGGAGACAAGATGGTTTGAACATGTCCTTCCCACCACCGGCGTCAGCTGGGTTCCTGCTACGTTGGAAGACCCAGATCTACTTGGGTGAGTAGCAGAATCTCAGAGGCCCTTTGGTGTCGTACGGCTCTGGAGGCGATGACGATGAGTATGAGGATGAGATGTTTAAGTTTGGAGAGAGAGAGAGAGAGAGAGAGAGAGAGAGAGAGAGAGATCAATAGCACCCTCGCCCACACATACACTCACGCATGGGCACACATATATATATATATATATATATATATATATATATATATATATATATATATATATATATATATATATATTATATATATATATCTTTTCTTTGCTATTTAAGAAAATAAGAATTCTGGGACACTATATGAAATAATTCAGAATACGTATTGTCCCATCTATTTAAAAAAGTTAAGAAGCGAGTGTTGACGTTTATTCATTAATTGACATGCTTGTATCAGCGGAAATGTATAGTATATGATGAGAAAAGAATGGAGTGGATGTATTTTATGTATTGAGTATTTTTCTTTTATTCATCAGTTTGACATAACGAATATATATATATATATATATAATATATATATATATATATATATATATATAATAATATGGATATATTTTATGTGAAACTGACTGAAGTAAAAAGAAAACGGCGTTCAATACATTTACATATTTATTCATTAGGCATATTTACTTCAGTAGTTTCACATAACGAATATATATATATATATATATATATATATATATATATATATATATATATATATATATATATATATATATATATATATATCGTTATGAGAAACTGACTGAAGTAAAAGAAAACGGTGTTCAATACATAAATTCCATCCACTCCACTCTTTTCTCATCATATACTGTACACATTTCCGCTGAAATAAGCATGTCAATTAATGAATAAACGTCAACACGCGCTTCTGCGAATTTTTTTGTAGATGGGACAATACGTGTTCTGAATTAAATTAGTTCGCGTGTGTCCCAGAATTCTTAGTTTCTTAAATAGCAGAGAAAAGATATAATGTGTAACAACTTCCGTAGGAACTCGTATGCTACGCTGGTGCGTCTCCTCATTACTGGAGCTGAACAACATTGATCCTGTTGGACGGATGACCACTAATGAATGCCAGACAGTCGATTGTTTACTACACAACTGGTTTCTCGATCAATGACGTAGAATAACATTGGGTTTGGTCAGTATCTGGACGGGTGATCACCAATAAACGCTAGATGACGTTAACAACTGCAGGATAGCAAGCAATGCACAGAGACCTCACAAAAGAACTTGTATGTTGCGAGAGGCAAAGTGATGATTCACCTGTCAAATATTACTAAAGTTAGCCCATGGTTACTAGAAAAACAGCAGGAACGATGGTACTATCGGATGGACGAGACGGCAAATTCCGACCCTAGGGACGTTAAGTACCTTCCATACTCTCTGGCGAAGGAACATTTATTCTGCATACTTATACTGTCTATATTTTAGCCCTTGTGCATGTGTGTAGGAGCATATATATATATATATATATATATATATATATATATATATATATATATATATATATATATATATATATATATATATATATATATATATATATCAACTGAAACCACTGGGAAAGTTCGAATTGAAAAGGCAGAGTGCCAAGTACTTTCTGAGTATTTTAACACATCTTCAGCTTCAGTGCTTCAGCTTAATAAACGAAATCACGCGCTTACTTTTG
>NC_089763.1:45799468-45824468 GCF_040412425.1 Macrobrachium rosenbergii | reverse complement strand
ACAAAACCTCATTCTTTTGGCCAGATCTAAATGGATATCTGTGTCGATTTATTTCTGACATATAATACTTTACTTGTCTAGCCCAAATAATATGAATCATGGTCTCTATAAACAATGTCTCACGTGTTGATGAGAATTTCTAATAAGCATATTCTTTTTACAAGGATCTTATTTGCACAGATTACATTTACGATAAATATTGTTTCACTTTCCTCGCGGCAATAAACTCACTTTAACGGCTGCCCATAAGGAAGAGCCAGTACTGGCACAAGGCCTGCTTTAAGTGAAACAACAACAAGAACAACATATCCTGTTTTTATTTCATATTACATTTTAATCCTTGTAAGAGCAGTAATATATATATATATATATATATATATATATATATATAATATATATATATATATATATATATATATATATATATATATATATATATATATATATTTACGTGCAACATTGTATTATATATATATATATATATTTACGTGCAACATTGTACTGTACATACCTACAGAAATAAATGCGTACATTCACGCTGTTGTTTACATACGAGGAGCCGGCATACTTCCTGCATACACAGAGCACTGTGTCTGTGCAAGACAGTATATAGCTATGTAAGTCAATCAATAAAGATCAGAGGACTGTATCAAAGGGAGCATAAATACGTGGCACAACTGACGAGACGAATCAATTACCTGAGACATCCCGGGGAAACTCAGCCTACGGATACTGCCGGCGTCACCTGGTGTCCAGGTGTACCCCAAAATACAAACAGGGAGAGGCGCGGACGAACAATGAAGCCGAGATGAAAACTTGGCCTACTTACAATTCGGTTGGTTAGTGGCAATCAAAGAAGACATAAAAGGAACTGCAGACAAAAACGTCGGTGGAAAAAAATCTGAAATAAAAAGAGATTCTGAAAAACTCATCAAGCAAATACATGGATCGAGTAATTACGCGCACATATGCTTTGTTGGCGTCATACATACAACAGCGGGCGCACAAAAGCAAACTTCATTATTCCACTTATTAATTACACGTTTCAAAAGACATTTATTTGAACGCTTAAAAAAGCAGAAAGAGAGAAAAAACTGCAAATGGAAAAACGATCCCTTGTGTCACTACGTTGCATTGTATTTCAGCATAACAATAGTTGAGACTTTTTTGTTTTTTGCTTTTTTACGTAAATATACATATATGCAAGGTGTGCCAATAAGCATTGTTATCGAGGCATTCGATGTAACACTGAGGTGACTCTGGCCAGAGAGAGAGAGAGAGAGAGATTGCTATGACATTTTCCACATCAGATAACGACGCTGAATCTCTTTCGCCAGAATCTATCGTATCTTGGGTTTCAGGCAAGATGGAGAAATATCTAGATTTTGACATTTTAATGTCACTGTTGTCCTTCAGTTGTCCGAATACCGAGCTTTGCTTCTGCTTTCTACTCTTCTGTTTTTTATTTATTCTTTCATGATTTCGATCTTAGAATTTGACTGCGTTATCGATTTTATATTTAGCTAATGAAAACGAAGCAAGTTCTCCTAAATGTGTATTAAATTTTTTTAGATAAAATAGTGGATTATATACGTCACACATTCAGACACTGACAGCAACGCATTTTACAGTTTAACTCCATTCAAACATGCTTATTATGGTAAAGTTAAAGACTGATGCTAACCTACGTCTGAACATTAATTTGATTCATCACATTTAAAGAGCATCTAACTTAGCTAACTGAAAATCCTGATCCCAGTTAGGGAAATCAAGCAATATTATGGTCTAAAAAGTACCTGCATATGGGTTACTCGGTATCTTTTCTGACCACCTGTGCGGCTACCAAAGTTACCCTAAACATTAGCGCTTGGAAACTTGGATCCAACGTTAGTTACATCGATGACCGAGAAGTCAGTCAAGTGAATGATGATGCATCCTATTATGAAGTTATTCTATCCTGAATTCGCCATAAAAGTTTCTACGAAATATAATGATTTTTTTTAATGTAAGTAAGCATTTCTCTTTCAATTTTGTGGTGAAGAGACTGAGATAATTGGGGGAACACAGAGGTCATTTTGTCCCGTGTAACCGTTCTTCCTAACTGACCAGAACGAATATACGTTCTAGGGAATATTGACAAAAAAAATATAATGGCATTCCTGCGTTTACAGCAACAAAGATCTCTCTCTCTCTCTCGTATATATACTTGTTCTCTTACTTTTTTTCTTACATTTTCTTACAAAGTGTTACAACTTATGGATCTGTCAAAAACTTCGGCAACCAACTCTCTCTTTCTCCCCTTTTATAGCGCCAGTCGAAATCAGAAATATCCGCCTAGCTTGCCAAACCATTCCAAATTTGGCATCTCCCAATGAGTTCGATATCCGCCTTCCTCGGCTTTTCGGCGAGGAAGGTGGCGAAAGTAAGAAGAAAGGAGAGAGAAAAAAGAAATAGAACGAACGTCAGATAACGTCCGCAAGTGGCGCAAATGGTCAAACTCAACACAACCATCTTTAACTTTGAAAACACGGGAGGAAATTCCATTACTCGCTGCGGCTCAATCTATAGACTTGGGGGGAAACGTTCGTCTCATAAAACGTTTAGGGAAACATTTACGTCACTGTGTAATTCGTTGATAGACTCTGTGCAGAGTCTGGAGAGTCTAGACGCTTCATGTCGGTTCCAAGTCAGGACATTACTGTTAATTTATCTGGTTTTCTGCCAACTTTCTGTATTTCCCACTACCTTCTGTTACTTCTTTGGAATGAACACCAGATATTTTGGAAACTTGAATTTCAAGTCAATGGCACCTCTGGGTTTGTTCCATATGAACAGGGTTTATCTTCTGAATAATAATAATAATAATAATAATAATAATAATAATAATAATAATAATAATAATAATAATAATAATAATAATGTTATTGTGTTGTAGTTTAAGGAGACAATTGGGTCATACTTCAAGAATCACTGGGCTATCCGGAAGGATTTAATCTCGAATGCAAAGCGGAAATTGGACCAAGGCCAAGTTGAAGAAGTTGGACAACACAGTGAGAAGAGATCATGGGAAAGTAATGGATGATAAAAGACAGGAAGCAATTCATCTGTGGCCAAAGGGACACTACAGAGAACAAAGGGAGGGTTGGTTCACCTGAAACAAAACCTTAGCCGCCTGGTCTGGGGGACAATGGGTTATAATGAGGCCGAAAAGGCAAAAGAGTAACTCTATACATTCACACTTTTTAAAGTTATGGTGAAATCTTTTTCAGATCCAGACTCATCATTTATAGGAAAGTAAATGCCAGTCACTGTATATATTAAAAGTGCATAAATTCAGTAATAAAATTCAGTAATATAATAATAATAATAATAATAATAAAGTGGGAATTATGATCTACACTGAACTCTGCGGGGTGTTGACATCGCGTTTCACTTTAACATTTTTCTACACGTAGACGAGATAAACTTCTGATTGACTGACTGGTTTATATACATCAGCGTCCTACACCAAAATTCATCGAAACCGACAAAAGACTTCACGTAAGAACATCATGAGCACAGAATGGAAATGAAATAGGTCCTCTGTCCGATTCCCCTCGCAAAGTCAAAATCTACTTGCCATCAAGAAGTCTTGCTGAACGCATTTTTCTTCCGGACACGGGTTCAAGGCTCGGCAAGGAGAAGTAGAAACTCCTCATTTCATATCCTACTCCGATTTTCAAAGTACTTGTGGAATCGAAAAGTTAAATATTCATGATACGGAAGCTGTATTTTACAATACTGGTGATTGACTGATTACAAATTATCTGGTTTTATACCTATATATCTGGTGACTGACTAGTATTTACATAATATATAAGGTTATTTCAGTTTTGAAAAAACAGTTGCAAATCGGTGATAAGAGAATGGGAGCTTGTTAAATAAACCAGTTCTCAGAACCTCTAACACCAGGAAGCAATGCTTCAACAGATAAAAATCTGCTCATTACCAAACTCTTGTTCTCCTTTATTGACCGAGTGCTTGTTTAAAAAAAAAAGTCAACTCTCTCTCTCTCTACAATGTTAAAAGCTAAATATAAAGACCACGAAGTGGCAAGTTAAAACTAAATATCAACAACAACAATCTTAATTTGAAAATTGGTAATTACACATAATTTAATAACATTCACACAGCACACAACTTCCACTAACCGGGATGACCCCGTTGTTAAGTTCCGTGGGGGAATTTCTGACGCCAACGTAGGAAGTAGAACTAATTCGTCAAAACCAAGTACCGGCAATTCGTAAGAAATATGAGACGAGTCTTGAATCTTAAATAGACAACAACTGCATAATAAGGGAATAAGGTTATACTAACAAAGGAATATATCATACGTATACCGTAATGTGATTTGGTATTGCTTAAGTGGAGTATCATAACCAGTAACGGGAAATCTGCCCAGTGTGTGAGATATAAGCTTGCTAGGAAGAACCCAGCTCCATACCAACCAGGCAACAGAGTCCAAATGAAGGAAAAGGATTTTTTTTTTTTTTTAGAAAAAAAGAGTGATATCTTGGAGACAGTCATCACTGAAATCTGTAACTTTAGATGAATTTACATAATTAAACACACAAAAGCGCGCGCACACACACAAACACACATATATATATATATACAGATGTACATATATTTATGTATATATATATATATATATATATATATATATATATATATATATATATATATATATATATATATATATATATATATATATATATATATATACACCGATTACCCTTAGCGAGCGTGACTTCAGAGGGGTGCCCCTCCGTGTGATCGAATTCTGGACCTTCGGTAGTAAGGCGAAGGCGTTAACCACTAAGATGTTTTGCCTTAGAGTAAGAGATTAAAAATGTCCAGACCTAATAATGCTTGTTAATACGATTTCTGACCTTCCTCCTTTAGTAAATAACTTTGAGTTATGAATGAACAACTTTTCGAAACCTCACTGAAGATCTTGTTTTACCTCTACTTGTATGGTATTTATTTTGGTACACGCAGCCATAATAAGCTTCAATGAATGCACCTACTCAAATAAAACCCAAACAGGTGAAAGTAAAAATAAGTACTTCAATGAGATTTCGAAAAACTGTTGTCCATTCATAACTCAAGGTTATTTACTAAAAAAGGAAAGGTCAGAAATCGTCTAAACAAGCATTATTAGGTCTGGCCATTTTTATTCTCCTATTTTAAGACCTAAGCGTCAGAGGAAGATCCTGGGCACCAAATTCAATTGGTGAGAAGGTCGGAAGGAAAGATCTGAATCGATGGAAATTTAATAAGAGAACAAACAAACGCACGCACAGGAACACAGACACTTGTTGGAAGGAAGGAAAGTTAAGAACCAACATGGTATATTAATACTGTTCACTAAAAATGCACAACTAAAATAGATGTCCGAAAATAAGCTGCGTGCATGCAGAGAAGCATCTACACATACGCGTATTCACCTTACCATACGCACGCGCAAGAGGACTGTTTAATATGTACATGTTCGCAAAAGCACGCACAACCATGCTTACGTACACAAAAAACTTATTCACATGCACAAACTCCACCTATCCACGTACGTATCCTTCGAAATTTACGTACATGAATATGAAGGTACACGAAAGCACACGCACACACATATAATGCATACATACACGTACATGATACTCTACCGATTCCACTGGACACTGCTGTGCTAAATAGAGAGAGAGAGAGAGAGAGAAGAAAAGAAGAGGTCTCTACCCCCGACCCCCGAAGGATAAGTCAGGTGGGTAAGTGCATAGAAAGGGATGGGAGATAATGGGATACAGCCGGAAGAAAAGGAAGGAACAGAGGGAAAAGAGAGAGAAGAAAACGCAGAAGCAGCACAGAGAATAGAGACGTCCTATTGAGGACGGGGAGAGGCGAAAAGCTATTTGGGAGTCGAAGGCCAAAGACGTAATGTCATTTCGACTATATTCTATATTTGGGTAAACTCGGGGAAGATCTCCCGATTTCCCTTTTTTAAAAGAAACATAAAGAGGGGAAACAGGCGCGGGGGACTTTGCAAAAAGATGTGAGACAGGATAAGGAAGTTATATGGGTTTAGGATCTTGCATATCGATTTAGTATTCCGATAGATTTGTACCAACACAACGATATATATATATATATATATATATATATATATATATATATATATATATATATATATATATATATATATGTATATGTATATATATATATATAACATATTATACATACACACACACATATATATGTAGAATATATATATATATATATATATATATATATATATATATATATATATATATATATATATATATATATATATATATATATATATAATCATGAAGCTACAAATGTCGCTTAATATCAAATTCAAGCTACCTCGGGAATATCTCCGATGGAGAATTATCACCGAAGGGGAATTTATATAAGTGATAAATGAATTGGTGCCGTCAGGACACAAACCCTCCACACGGACCTTGATGGCGCGGTGGTAACGTCTACTGGAGTCGCTGAATAGGTCCGTGTCGAGGGTTCGTGTCCCAACGGCACCAATTCATTTATCACTTATATAAATTCCCCTTCGGTGATAATTTCCATCGGGGATATTCCCAGGTAGCGTGAATTTGATATTAAGCGACATTTGTAGCTTCATGATTGTATATAAATCACGGTGTGATAAAAATTTCATATATATATATATATATATATATATATATATATATATATATATATATATATATATATATAAACAATCGTTGTTTTGGTACAAACCTGGCAGATTTATTATGTTTATATATTATATGTATGTATGGTTACATTTCGAAAAGACTGGGAAAGGTACTTATTCCAGGATGAAAGCATAAAATACACGCAAATCTATACTGTTAAAAATGCCTTTGAAACCTAACAGGTGTAGGTGAAGCTTTCCTAATAGAGAGAGAGTATGCCATTCATAAGTTGTTTATGGAGGAAACCTGACTTGAATTATTCCTCATGGAAAATAACAAAAGTATCTTCTTTTGCCTTTTGGACCAAGCTTCTTTACATTTGTTAAAATCTGTGCAGTTTACACGTTTCTTCTTAAACAAAAGTGAACCAGGTTTACATAAAATATTTTTAATCTTTTTAATATTTTTAGCATTTTTCACTTTAATTGTTGAAAAATGTCGAGTTTTTATAAGATCCATGTTTGGAGCTTTTGTAAGTTTTTTTTTTTATCTGAGTCTGTTCTTAATTTTTATTCTTTGTATTCTTACAGCCCTGATGATGAGACGCGTAGTCCCAAAAATTTGGTCAAATAAAGACACTGATTGTTACGCTGGCTGTTTGTTGTTTTATTCCAGGTGAACCTACAACTATATTCACATTATTATTAAAACTTTCTTTTATATCATGAGTAT
This sequence comes from Macrobrachium rosenbergii, assembly GCF_040412425.1. Taxonomy (NCBI): domain Eukaryota; kingdom Metazoa; phylum Arthropoda; class Malacostraca; order Decapoda; family Palaemonidae; genus Macrobrachium; species Macrobrachium rosenbergii. The sequence goes on along the minus strand of NC_089763.1, from coordinate 45,817,026 downwards.
TATCCCTAACAAGATCAAAAATCACAATTTAACCCCGTATCTTGTGAATTGCATATGCTGTTTTACTCTCTTTTCCCGTGATTTTCCAGTTTGACCTACATTTTCCCAAATGAATTATACTGAATTTGATGTACACATCATTTGGTATTGTCGGGAGAGTTAGTTATAAATATTTGTTTTATTGTATTATTAATCTTAGATGCAATTACTACCACCAAAGGTTTTTTTGCAAATGGTAGTAACCTTTGAATTATTATTATAGTTAAAAATATTGACTTCCCGTTCCCTACAGGTCTTTCGGGATGAAGTTGCTAGCCTCATATATTTTTCATGAAATGATCCAATCCATATCACCCTGCCCGACGGCGATCCAAATGCTGTACACACACACACACACACACACACATATATATACATATATATACAAATATATATACGTGTATACATATATATAATAGAAACGAGTCTATTCAAAATAATTAGTTCATTGAATAATAATTCAATAAACTAATTATTTTGATAAATAGACTCGTCTTTTTCTATATATATATATATATATATATATATATATATATATATATATATATATATATATATATATATATATATATATATATCAATGCAAGCAACATCGCTCGTACTGTAGGTGTCACAGAGTCCCTCAATAACAATCATTTTAGCCCGAACGGTGTGGTGGGCCGAGAGAAAGAAAGAGCTGGAGAGTTGGGAGGGAGGAAAGGGTCGGTGGCACTAAATCCGGTTCAGAAAGGGAAGCCGTAAACAAACGGCAAAGGGACACGAAGCCCTTAAAAACACCCCATAGCATTTCAGCCTCATATCTAAACACCACGTCATGAAACACGAGTTCCTTTTGAGACTTGAGTGCGAGGTGCTCGGAGTTTTGAAGTTTGATTTCTGAGTTACAGAAATTTCAACTCTTGAAAGTTCGATGTATCAATTATGGAAATCAACATTTTTCAACGGCTGATTTTGATACTTTTCACAGTTGTGGAAATCAAATTTATCAACAGCTGATTTCGATATTTTCGAAATTGAACTGATTGAGATCTGATTTCGAAATTTAGGAAATAGTTATGACGTTTGATTTTAAAAACATTACATTCAGTATCGATGAGAAATTTCGAAGTACTGTTGATATAAAATTTGGAAACTTTATTCATAAATTTGGAAATTTTTTAAAACATGATTTATTGATTATCGAAATACATACGTTGAATTCTGATTTTCATATTAAAAAAATTGAGAACTTTGGGTTTTAGATTATGTAAAATTAACAGGAAAACAGCAACAATTTTCATAATTTTAAATAAGTCTCTAAGATCATAAAAAAACTAGTTATGGATGCAATTAAAGTAAAGCAAAAACATAACTGTACAGAAGAGCAAAACAAATAGGTACGTGAAAACATCTTTCAAATTCGAACTGAGAAACACAAAATTCAAATGCGGAATTGGTTGCATAACTTCAGTACAAGAACATAAGAGCTAAAAAAATAAAGAGATTATCAAATAGATCACCAAAAACAAAGTTGTATGTTTTTACAATTTAGAATTGAAAACAAAAACCAAAAACAAACAAGTAAAAAATGCGCCGAAGTTTCTTCGGGCAAATCGAGTTTTCTGTACAGCGTATAATGCCGTATGAAGCTTTCAGAAGCGGCCCATGAAAGTCAGCCACGGTCCGGTGGTGGCTTGTGTTGTTGGTTCCTATTGCGGTGCCAGAAGCACGATTATGGCTGACTTTAACCTTAAATAAAATAAAAGCTACTGAGGCTAGAGAACTGCAATTCGGTATGTTTGATGATTGGAGGGTGGATGTTCAACACACCAATTTGTAGCCCTCTAGCCTCAGTAGTTAAGATCTGAGGGCGGACAGAAACATTGCGGGCGGACAGATAAAGCCGTCACAATAGTTTTCTTTTGCAGAAGGCTAAAACCTGCCGAAATATGTGAAACCTTTAACAACTAAATAAATCAACAAGGTGGAAACAGTAAACTCAGAGGCACAACGCCGACCACCGAGAGTCGAGTGTAGTAACAAATCAGCTCAAGAACCTCCAACAGCTTTCCGTGAGCTGTGCTTGCTTGCTCATCTTGCGCCGGACTTTTGCGCTTGTTTCTATGGAAGACAAGGTCGTTCTAGTGTTTCGGTCATGATTCAAACGTCGAGCGTTTGCGAACATGCTGTTCTGAACCAATCTAATACATGAAAAAGCTCTCTCTCTCTCTTTCTAAATATATATATATATATATATATATATATATATATATATATATATATATATATATATATATATAGATAGATAGATAGATAGATAGATAGATAGATAGATAGATAGATAGATAGATAGATAGATGGATAGATAGATAGATAGATATATAAATATATATTTAAAATATAAAATATATATGTATATATATATATATATATATATATATATATATATATATATATATATATATATATATATGTTAATGTGTGTGTGTGTCTAGCGATCCCACAACACACAAACGCACATACACAAATATGTATGTTTACGAGTCTGTGTAATTATGTATGTATGAAGCTTTCAGTAAGTAATATTAAAGGGAATATGGAAAAAATAAAATAACTTTGCCCTTGAAGTTCACAAGAACAAACCGGAAAAACTCACGCAAGCACAGAACCCAGCAACAAGCAAACAAGCAAAATCCCTAAACATATTAAAAAGAAACAGAAAAAATTCAGATTAATACTTCCTCATATCAAAAAGAAATAGAAAAAATTATGATTCATATTTCCTCAGTGCCCATACGAACAAACAGAAACAAACACAGCCCCCACAAGGAAAACAAACGAACAAACAAAAGCAGACGAACACACGCGCACGAGCGCAAAATACCTATTTAGCGGCACGGGCCGAAGGAACCCAGGAGTGGGCTCACTTGGAAGGCTTCCCTGCTAAGCAAAGTAATGAAGCCATCGGCGAGTGGCCACTTGGGGAAGCCCTAGCCAATACTCTCTCTCTCTCTCTCTCAACGATGTCGGTGCCTAGTCCATAGCCTTGTGTTTCAGTCACTCATAAGTACATTCATGCAAACGTACAGAAACTTACACGCGCGCGCGCGCACATACACACGCACATAAAACACCCCCAAAAGGTTGAAACCCTACAGGATACTGGCGCACAACGAGACGCCCTTTCAATTTCCATTTCATTGTAACGTTATCACAATGGCCGTTTTGGATTTTACGCCGGCAGACCTCAGTGCCAAAATTTTATGTAATGACTTAGATGATGATGATAATGATGACAACAAAGGTGATTTATGCGAAGATGGTAATTATTATAATGAAGAGATGGAATATTTTGATGGCTGATAAAAATAATGTTTATGACGCTGGCTGAGAATAATTAAGATGATATTGGCTCACAAAAAAAGCTGATAAAAGACGTTGATGATAATGTGACTATGACGAAGGCTAAAAAAATTATTACGCTGATGATTACGGCTAGAAAAAGTTTATGATAATGATAAGTAAAATGATAATAATGATGACCGTGTTTGTGGCCAAGAAAAAGATGACAGAGATTAAAACAATAATATAATGAGAACGACGGGTAAGTAAAAGTTAATTAATAATATCATTAAGGATAATGATCGTGTGTGGGCTTAGAAATGAGTGATAATTATGATGTTTCCTACATCGATAATATCGACGAATTCAGATAATAGAAGGATGTTAGCAATGACAACAGAGATTCATAGAATGATGTTGAAATTGATAATGAAATTGTGAAGACGATAAAAATAGCATTAGGAAAAATATTAAAGACTGTTTAATGAAAAAATTCTCATTGGCTAATGGCTCTATTAACAAAAGGCTTATAAAGAAAAAGAGGCAACTGACTGTGTTATCGTAAACTTTCAAACCAGCTGTTAAAATATAGTGTGACGTGAAACTTGACATATACACACGCGTGAACAGAGACAGGACCACACATATACATACATATATATATATATATATATATATATATATATATATATATATATATATGTATATATACATATATATGTATATATACATCTATATATATACATAAATATATAATGTAAGATATCCGAAGGAAGAGAAAAAAAGTCTCCTCGTCTTTCCCAGAAGCTAAAACTTTGGTTAAGAATAACCTAATCGTAAGTAATTTTAGGATGCAAAAAATGAAATATACACCGCGTATCCATACATATACATATAGATACGTATATATATATATATATATATATATATATATATATATATATATATATATGTATGTATGTATGTATGTACCTACGAATCACTGAAAACAAATTTGCAAACGAATTTATAACATTACCAACAACATCAGCGAAAACCGTAATGAAGAAACAAATACTTGTATAATTGTGTAAAACTTCAATACAAACTCACTGACAAAAAGAGTGACCCATAGGTAACTTAACGAATAAATAATAATAAATTCATCTTAACAAAAAGAAACAAATACATTATCTTAATAAATAATTAAAGAAACATGTAATGATAACGCAACAATAGTAAACAAATATACTTGAAAATCAATGCAATAGTACATGAGGATCTACAATAGTAGCCAAGTAATACAAATATAACTATAAGGATTAAACAAATAAAGAACTGAATATAGAATTTAGGCCAAAGGCCAAGCACTGGGACCAATGAAGTCATTCAGCGCTGAAACGGAAATTGGCAATAAAAGTTTGAAAGGTGTAACGGGAGGAAAACCTCGCAGTTGCACTATAAACCAATTGCTAGGAGAGGGTGGAAAGTAAGATGGAATACAGAGAATATGAAAGAAGGTACAGTAAAAGGAAAAAAAGGGGTTGCAGCTACGGGCCGAAGGCACGCTGCAAAGAACCTAAGTAATGGCTATAGTGCACAGCATGAGGTTGCACTGACAGCGCTACCCCCCCTACGGATATTCAACAAATAAACAAAAGGCTAGCACATAAATAATTACAGTTAAAGCCTGCACAATAATAATAATAATAATAATAATAAAAACCGTTTCGCAAGAGCGAGCACCGTACTGATCATAATAGGAGCGAAGTACCGGGAACTTGTGAATGAATAATCGAACATGAAACGAACCGTCACATCCGGACGCGCGAAGGAATCGGTCACCTCATTACAGGAGGTGTTCATAGCATCACTTAATTACAGTATCATCTCGCTTACCTTGACACTCACACCATCATTTAACTATGCTACTAGCTAGCTAACCAGCCAGCCAGAGAGAGAGAGAGAGAGAGAGAGAGAGAGAGAGAGAGAGAGAGAGAGAGAGTCACGTGGTGATGACGTAACATCCGGGTACCTGTTTATCATCCTTGTTTCGCCCGATGGGTGGCTCTCTCGAATGCCATCATTTCGCCTTACCTGGAAAGAAAAATTTAGATTTTTACTGACGTAATGAAATTATTATTGCCTTCATTATTTTAAATGCATGATAAACATCACGGTTTTGACTTAGCAAAAATATTCGCACAAAATCCTGTTAGAATCTACCGAATAATAACAAACAGACATCACATTTCGCAAGAATAAAATAAAACTGAAAAATTTTAGTGAAATCCACTGATGAATTTATTACTATTGTTATGCTGATTGCTACTGTTGTCATCCACAATATTACTATCCTGCCAGAATAATACAGCAAACTTTCGGTTGAAAACCACAAAAATACTTGGGATATAACGCCATTATTATTATTATTATTATTTTTTTGGGAGGGGGTGTGTCTATCACAGTCATCCTATTCGACTGGGTGGTATTTATAGTGTGGGGTTCCGGGTTGCATTCTGCCTCCTTAGAAGTCCATAATTTTTCTCACTACGTGCGCTGTTGCTAATAGTACACTCTTCTGCATGAGCCCTGTAGCTACTTCGGCTTCTAGTTTTTCCAGGTTCCTTTTCAGGGATCCTGGGATCGTGCTTAGTGTTCCTAAGATTATGAGTACAATTTCAACTGGTACATCCCATATCCTTCGTATTTCTATTTTCGGATCTTGACAGTTTTCAACTTTTTCTCTTTCTTTCTCTTCTACTATGGTGTCCCATGGTATTGTGACATCAATGAAAGATACTTTCTTCTTGATTTTGTCAATCAGCGTCAAGTCGGGTCTGTTGCCACGTATTACCCTATCTGTTCTGATACCACAATTCCTGAGGATCTTTGCCTGATCGTTTTCTACCACTTCCTCAGGTTGATGTTCGCACCACTTATTACTGCAAGCTAGCTGGTGTTTCTTGCACAGGCTCCAGTGGAGGGCTTTTGCTACTGAATCATGCCTCCTTTTGTACCGGTTCTGTGCAAGCGCCGGACATTCGCTTGCTATGTGGTTTATGGTCTCGTCTTTCATATAGCACTTCCTGCGTATGGGAGAGATGTTATTTCCATCTATTGTTCTTTGGACATATCTTGTTCTTAGGGCCTGATCTTGTGCCGCTGTTAGCATTATTATCATTATTATTACTATTTGAGAGAGTTTGTGTTATTTAAGTCTACCTTCTTCTCCCGGATAACTGTGTCAACTTATAAACTGGTCCAAATGAGCAACTTTTCATGAGGTATCTTCTTCTGTGCATGACAGTTTGCATCGTCGCCTCCAAAGTCGTGATATATCAAAATAATGACTGTCCGACCGACACGCTTTCTGAGATTCCGTAGAAACGGGATGGCTGTGATTGAACTTTTTCTTGAGCTACACAAATTAGAGAAATTAGTTTCCGTCTCATCTCGCCATGACAGCACTTATTGCATACAAGAGTGGAGCCGAATCCTCAAAATTCTATTCATAATGAGCGTGTTTCTGTGGAATGGTGTATTAGGTACCTAAATGTAGTACTGTTGTAGAAAGCCATTTCATTTCCTTTATGTAAAAACTTTTTACGAGAAATCCAGTAGGGTTGTATTAAACTGGGTTTATTCAGCTGTAATCGAGTCTGTCCGATTCGACAATTATACGCTGCAACAGCAGATAACATTTAAGAACAGTAATAATTGGGACTTTGAAAACAATATGCATAATATTTTTCTTGAGTATACCACACCATTTTCATTACTTGTTATTTTAGATTTATATGTATAAATGAATATATACTCTTCCCATTTCCTTGTAATTCTGAGACTGCGTATACCGAATACTAAGCTGTGCTGAAAAGCAGCAACATATATTACAGGATTAGTTAATACCCTGTGCAGCTTTATTTTTAAGCTACGATGTTAGTCGCATCCATTAAATATAACCAAATTCCCTGAGGCTTTCAGGAAGTGTTGATTTGAAATGTTAGCCTTTTACTAAGCGACAACATATACAACTGTGACAAGTACGGGTGTGATTCCTGGGTACAAATGGCAATTAAACCAAACAGGGTGTGGTTTGCATCTTTCCTTAGAGTAATATTTACCCACTGACACAGAATTGACAAGGACTGAGAACTAGCCACTGGAAACATAAAACAACTACGCCGAGATATGTTTCATGTTAGCAGATATGTTTCATGTTAGCAGTTCTAAAAAATAAATTACAGGGAGTCAAAACTAGTACCTATGACTTTATGACAACTATAGTTTCAAGGGGTTACTTGTATCGTATCTTAGTTTTGAATAATGTTTGCCCCTTGGAAAAAAAATAAATATAACGACTGGAACTGGTTTTTGGAACATATGGCAACTATATCAAACAAAGAATTTGAAATGTCCCTTATTTTGTGTTCTTGGAGATGACGGTAAATATCAGCAGTCGATATCTTTGTTACAGTTGTTACAATGGTGGACCTTCGACCAACCACGACTGGCTTCTTTGATATCGGTTACAGAAATTACCGTTAGCTCAGTAAGCTATATATATATATATATATATATATATATATATATATATATATATATTATATATATATATATATATATATATATATATATTATATATATATATATATATATATATATATATATATATATATATATATATATATATATATACAACCATCATTAATGCTGAGATTTTTCTTTTTATAATTTCTACATCTGCTAAGGAAAATGCTGATAAATGTGCAAAATATCCACTACTGTGCAGCCTGTAGCGAAATTTTTTCGTTATGATTTTTCGTTTCAAGTTTTTTCTTTTACTTGCAGAATATGGTAAGTTGAAAATGGCAATAAAAATATTATACCTCTATTTAGGATGGTCTCTAAGGAAAAGTTTGGGTAATAATTGCGATAAAACTTCTTAATGATATCCGTTACCTTACCACGCGCGCGTACAAACAGCCGTGAGCAAAATAAAAGCTTGGCGAAAGAGAATAAAAAAAAAATATATATATATATACTTGAACTAAAAAATAGTATTGGGGGGGTGGGGTGACGCATAACATTATCACTGAGCAGAATCAAAATCCAGTGAGTTTGCTGGAATAAATTTTGAACTTTAAAAAACCTCATCATATCCACTGAAAGAAAGGCTTCTAAGGCATCGAAAAATCGACAATATTTCATCGCATCTAATATCCGATACGAATTCTTATCAGAATACAATGCTCTGAGTTTTACGACGCGCGGATGATGCTGGAACAAAAATCAGCCGCTAAAAGTGATCACAGCGGAAAGATTTCAGAGTCCAGCTCAGAAAAAGTAAAACCTAATGTTGAAATTTGTCGGTAATAGCATGAGGATACAACAATGAAAAAAAGACAACAAGAGCTCGTAAAATGGCAGAAATCCGCGCATAACCTTAAACCATAAACAATCATCCCATTAGAAGATTCCATTACTCCTGTCCAAATGATTAAGGAAAAATCTCGTTCGTAATATACCTCAATCCTTAAAAAAGACGTCGTTTCTCTATTTTAGATCTCGCTGAGCAAAAAGCCTCGGTGGTTTTTTTTTTATGCGTTCGGATTTTTAGATGGCATTGGCAACTCATAAAGCTGGAATGGAAATGTAAAATTGCTTTATGGTGCGGAACGATACTTTGTGATACCAAGAGAAAGCAGGAAAAGATTGGCGCGTGCTGAGACAAGAAACAGATTTTTCTCTTCACGATTTCTTGCTATAAATTCTTGAGTTTTCAACTGCGTAAAATACAATATATTGTTATAATTTCTTAAGTTTATAGCTGCATGGAAGACTATACCTGCAATTGCTTGAGTTTACAGCTGCACAGAAGACAGTAACTTGCCACAACTTTTCGAGTTTAGAACTGCATAAAATACAATATATTGTCAAAACTTCTTGAGTTTATAGCTGCATGGAAGACGATACTTGAAACTGCTTGAGTTTACAGCTGCACGGAAGACGTAACTTGCCACAACTTTTCGAGTTTAGAACTGGATAAAATACAATATACTGTCATAACTTCTTGAGTTTATAACTGCATGGAAGATGATACTTGCAACTGCTTGAGCTAATAGCCGCACGGAAGACAGTAACTTGACACAACAGTCCGAGTTTAGAATTGCATAAAATACAATATGCTTCCGTAACTTCTTGAGTTTACAACTGCATGGAAGATGATACTTGAAACTGCTTGAGTTTACAGCTGTACAGAAGACAGTAACTTGCCATAACTGTTCGATTTAAGAACTGCATGAAAGACAGTATTTAGCATAACTTCTTGAGTTTGCAATTCCAGCTGCACGGAAGACAGTAATTTGCCACAACTGTTAGTTTAGATGCTTGAAAGACAATATGATGCCATAACTTCTTGAGTTTACTACTGCATAGAAGATGATATTTGCCATAACTGCAACAGCTTGAGTTTACAACTGTACGGAAGGTCATATAATTGCTTGAGTTTAGAATTGCACGGATGACGATATTTTACAATAACTGATTGAGTTTTCAATAGGACGGAAGACCATGTCTTGCTATAACTGTTTGAGTTTACAGTTGCATGGATGATGATACTTACCGTAACTGAATGCTTGAGTTTATAACTTTCTATCAAAATGCAGGATGTTGCCATAGTGTCCACGGCAAAACAATAAACGTTGCCATACATCCCTTCAAAAATTATGGACGTTGTCATAAGTTCCTGGGAAAATTCTGAATGTTACCAAATATATCTAGCGAGATTATAAACGCTGCAGTATGTTTCTGTTAAAATAAAATACTGAACGATGAGATATGTCTAAGCAGGATACAGGACACTGATTTTTTTTTTTTTTTTTTTTTTTTTTTTTTTTTTTGAGATCGCTGTGAAATGACCGTTCATAATTTACCGGTAAAAGAGCTAAAACTTTACTTCACTGGTGAAACCTAATGCGTCCCGTAATGGTACAAGTTGGACAAAGACCCCAGCTACATTTGGCCTGGTCTTTTCCGTTTAGCTGACTTTGTTTTGATCCAAAACTTATTTTAGGAATGGAATGGAATGTAGAGTTTAGGCCAAAGGCCAAGCATTGGGACCTAAGAGGTCATTCAGCGCTGGAAAAGAAATTGAGAACAGTTACGTCTGAAAGGTGTAACAGGAGGAAAACCTGGCAGTTGCACTCTGAAATAATTGTAAAGAGACGGTGGATAGCAAGATGGAAGAAATATATGAATTGAGGTACAGTAAAAGAAATGAAAGGGGTTGCAGCTAGGGGCCGAAAGGACGCTGCAGGGAACCTGCAGTAATGCCTACAGTGCACCTCGGGGCAAAACTTATTTTAAGCATTTTTTAAAGAATCACCCCTGTCACAGTGACTGATCTGTGGCTTTCTCCCTATTTGTTATTATTATTATTATTATTATTATTATTATTATTATTATTATTATTATTATTATTATTATTATTATTATTGTTGTTGTTGTTGTTGTTGTTGTAATGTAAAGATAGTTTTAAAATAAATAACTTGCCAAGCAAAGTTTCAAAGAACATAACGCTAATGTGTGGATATACTTAACCATTTTTTCTTTTTCTTTCTGAATACAAACACTGCAAACACAAGAATGATCATACTGGCAAACATGACAATACCTCTCAGGGTAAACACCAAACACCTTTCCTAATCGCTATGATTTACACTTCTAGCTAATTACCTTACCATCATTCGCAGGTTCAGACTTCAATGAAAAACACGATCATCAACCTCATTTGCAGGAATGCAAGACCCTATTAACTACTATATACTCCAGTCATTAATTCCGGGTATGTCCACTTAGCTGGCTATTGTTTTCAGTTTGGTGTCAAATCAGCATTATATCAAAACATGATTGCTTGCTTACAGTTTCCCAAGAATGGGAGCTTAAATAATGATTGCTAGCTTTCAAGTACCAGAGAGAAGAGTATTTTTAATTCCGAATGATTGCTAACTTTCAGTTTCATTGAGAGAGAACTTGGACTTTTAATGTTTGCTTACAACATCCCAAGAGTAAAAGCTTTAACAAGAGCAAATGCTTTGGTTCTGAATACTTCTTAGACGGTTTCGCAAGAGTTAAAATTTTGATTCTGATTTCGTGATTGAAAGATTCCTAAGATTAAGACTTGCTTGAAAGCCCCGCGGCAGCAAGAGTTTTGATTCTGACGGCGTCTGTAACAACTTCCCAAGTGTTAGAGTTTTGATTCTGAATGCTTCTTTAACACCTTCCCAAGTGTTAGAGTTTTGATTCTGAATTCTTCTTTAACAGGTTCCCAAGAGTTAGAGTTTTGATTTTGAATGCTTCTTTCACAGCTTCCCAAGAGTCAGAGATTTGATTCTGAATGCTTCTTTAACAGCTTCCCAAGAACTAGAGTTTTGACTCTGAATTCTTTTTTAACAGCTTCCCAAAAGTTAGAGTTTTGATTCTGAATGCTTTTTTAACAGCTTCTCAAGAGTTAGAGTTTTGATTCAGAATGCTTCTTTAACAGCTTCCCAAGAGTTAGAATACTGATCCTGAATGCTTCTTTACACCTTCCCAAGAGTCGGAGTATTGACACAGATTGCTTCTTTAACAGCTTCCCAAAGTTAGAGTTATGATTCTGAATGCTTCTTTAACAGCTTCCCAAGAGTCAGAGATTTGATTCTGAATGCTTCTTTAACAGCTTCCCAAGAGATAGAGTTTTGATTCAGAATGCTTCTTTAACAACTTCCCAAGAGTCAGAGTTTTGATTCGAATGCTTCTTTAACAGCTTCCCAAGAGTTAGAGTATTAATTCTGAATGCTTCTTTAACAGCTTCTCAAGAGTTAAAGTACTGATTCTGAATGCTTCTTTAACAGCTTCCCAAGAGTTAGTTTTGATTCTGAATGCTTCTTTAACAGCTTCCCAAGAGTTAGAGCTTTGATTCTAAATGCTCTTTAACAGCTTCCCAAGAGTTAGTTTTGATTCTGAATACTTCTTTAACAGCTTCCCAAGAGTTAGAGTTTTGATTCTGAATGCTTCTTTAACAGCTTCCCAAGAGTTAGAGTACTGATTCTGAATGCTTCTTTAACAGCTTCCCAAGAGTTAGTTTTGATTCTAAATGGTCTTCAACATCTTCCCAAGAGTTAGAGTATTGATTCTGAATGCTCTTTAACAGCTTCCCAAGAGTTAAAGTTTTGATTCTGAATGCTTCTTTAACAGCTTCCCAAGAGTTAGAGTTTTTATTCGAATGCTTCTTTAACAGCTTCCCAAGAGTTAGAGTATTAATGCTGAATGCTTCTTCAACAACTTCCCAAGAGTTAGAGTATTAATGCTGAATGCTTCTTCAACAACTTCCCAAGAGTTAGAGTACTGATTCTGAATGCTTCTTTAACAGCTTCCCAAGAGTTACAATACTGATTCTGAATGGTTCTTTAACAGCTTCCCAAGAGCTAGAGTTTTGATTCTGAATGCTATTTAACAGGTTCCCAAGAGTCAGTTTCGATTCTGAATGCTCTTTAACAGCTTCCAAAGAGTTAGAGTTTTGATTCTGAAAGCTTCTTTAACAGCTTCCCAAGAGTTACAGCTTTGATTCTGAAAGCTTCTTCAACAGCTTCCCAAGAGTTAGAGTTTTGATTCTGAAAGTTTCTTTAACACCTTCCCAAGAGTTAGTTTTGATTCTGAATGCTTCTTTAAAAGCTTGCCAAGAGTTAGAGTTTTGATTCTGAATGCTTCTTTAGCAGCTTCCCAAGAGTTAGAGTTTTGATTCTGAATGCTCTTTAACAGCTTCCCAAGAGTTAGTTTTGATTCTCAAAGCTTCTTTAACAGTTTCCCAAGAGTTAGAGTTTTGATTCTGAATGCTTCTTTAACAGCTTCCCAAAAGTTAGAGTTTTGATTCTGAATGCTTCTTTAACAGCTTCCCAAAAGTTGGAGTTTTGATTCTGAATGCTTCTTTAACAGCTTCCCAAGAGTTAGTTTTGATTCTGAATGCTTCTTTAACAACTTCCCAAGTTAGAATTTTGATTCTGAAAGCTTCTTTAACAGCTTCCCAAGAGTTGGAGTTTTGATTCTGAAAGCTTCTTTAACAGCTTCCCAAGAGTTAGAGTTTTGATTCTGAATGCTTTTCTAACAGCTTCTCAAGAGTTAGAGATTTGATTCTGAATGCTCTTTAACAGTTTCCCAAGGGTTGGAGTATTGATTCTGAATGCTTCTTTAACAGCTTCCCAAGAATTAGAGTTTTGATTCTGAATGCTCCTTTAACAGCTTCCCAAGATTAGAGTTTTGATTCTGAATGCTTCTGATTTTCTTCTCCGACAGTTTCCCACGACTTAGAGGTTTAATTTAGTATAAATATTTGACAACCTCCCGAGAGTAACAGTTCTGATCCCGAATGCTGCGTTTGAAAGCCTTCGAAGAACAAGAATTTTAATTCTGTTTGACACTATGCTTGCTAAGAGTAAGATCTTCCATCCTGAACAGTTATTTCAAGATCCGGAAGCATTAGATATGTATAGAGAATGAGTGCTAATAGTTTCATAAGATCATGAGCCTTGATGTTAAATGCTCTCTTATATTTTCCTCGAGAGTGAGAGCTTGATCCTTTAAGAAAGCTTTTGGGAGCAAAGCTCTCACTGATCCTAAAAGCTTTCTTAAAGTTCCTCAGGAATATAAGCTTCGATGCTAACTGCTTTCTTGCAGCTTTCTAGGAGTGGGAGGTTTGATACAGAAAACAAAATTCTCCGCATCCAGATCACTAAAATCACTTTCTTCCTTCAGGAAGTGTCCATATTACTTTCACTCTGAGCAATATCTCTAATCCATTTGAGAACCCTTCTCATATTGCTGTAGCTGTCCAATTTAGCAAGAAGGCTTTTAGCCGCCGACCTAAAATACCTTTGGGGCATTCCTATGACGTGCTCAGTCTGCCCCGCCGTCCATCTTGTAATCTTTCGCAAATATCCGTCTTGAAAATCTTGACAGGTTGCAACGGTTGTTTTCCATTTGATTAAAATCTGCCCTGACTAAATTTCGTAATATTCCAATCTGTTTCGTAAATACATTTCAATTTACATAAAAGTATAAATAAAACGTTTGCGTAAATATGAAGTAAGAACGATCAATTTCAATAAGGTTAATATTAAACGATATAGGAATTACATATACGTTCAAACTTAAGTGTTCTACGTTTAGGAAAGTGTTAAATGGGAATAAATGGAGCTTTATTTTCAAAACAGGCAACAAAGAGACAGCAAAGATGATAAATATCCTTTAAAACATGCTGCCGGTATTACCTGACAATATTAACCATTCAGGAACGAGAACATGAAATCATAGTTTGAAAAGCAGAGATATCTACAGTAATCTGCTGGCTTAAAGGAGATGTCCTTTCCGAATGTAATAAGTAACCAGCTCTCATTCACAGGTGTCACTGTACCAATTTAAAGGATTCTTCTATCAAAAGATTCACACAAGTCGAAGGTTTCAAGATCTTTTGTACCTGAATTAGTGTAATAACATCAAATCCATCTCTGAATCGACATATTTTGAAGATTTCGTCGACCCAACATATGATCTCCTTGCAGGTACCATTACACCGACTTTCAGGTACAAGTTGCCGGGGAAACTTTTTGATTGCAATCCTACCGTACATTCTCAAACTATATAGAAATTAATTCCTTCTGCTGCTAAACTTTGGAAATTCCCTCCACTTCCGATTTCTCTAATGCCTACAGCTTTCCCTCTTTGAACAACTGAGTTTTATCACTTCATTTGATGTTAGCACTTAGTTTTAGTTCTCTTTTTTTTCGGGAGGGGTCCCGACTCTTCGCACGGCGTATATACTTCTCCTGTTTTCTTCATCTTAACAACTCAAGACATGCATTAGGTAGGACCAGGTAGTGCTCCTCAAGAAAGCGCCACCCAAACCCTACAAATCCAAACATGACGATGATTTCTAATATGACCTTTTAACAATTTTAATTACTGACATTTTATATCAACTTGGCATAACGCAAACACAATTCATGCCTTTGCATCCGTTCAAATCCTGATACAGCAAAGAAAGAAGGGGCGTATAAAAGAAATAAACTGAGAAAGGTGATGAAGAAATAACTTTAAAAGCTACAAAAAGGGAGAAGGTAAAAATAAAGACGAGGAAAGGAATAAAGCTGACAGAAAAGGAAAGGGAGGAACTTTTGAAGAAGATATAGAGCTAAATAAAAGAAAGAGAGAGAGAGAGAGAGAGAGAGAGAGAGAGAGAGATCCATCAGCAGATAACAGTAATAAGATGACGAGTTTTAATAAAAACATATGTTAATGAAACGTCTCATATGTGCAACATACGTACCATTAGTAAAAGAATCTACTTCATCGTCACGCTTTCCTAAAACGAGGAATCTATGTTCTAATAATCCTGTATCTTTTATATGAAATAGATTTAAACGTTCAACAAACTGCTCTGAACGACGTAAAACAAACCTATCAACGTTTATTATCTTTAAAGTGTTTTTAGTTATATAGAAAATCTCTCCTCTTATTTTACAGCCAATGTAAATATTACCCAAGGTTAACATTTACAAGAAGCAGTCCAGTCAACTGTCTTTAAAAAAACTCAAATCTCTCTCTCTCTCTCTCTCTGGCACTTGCTACAAATAAGTGTTAATTATAGACAAGGAAAGGGATGTTCCCCTAACAGCGGAAACTTCAATATAAGGCAAAGGAAATAAAGGTAAACGATGAAAGTTTGAGCAAAACTTCCTGCTCAGACCTCGCTCATGGATTCCCTCTTACCTTCAGAGGAGAGACAGAAAAGAGAGGAATAATTCTGTAGTTCATTTCGTCTGGTTTATTCAGATCTCCTAATACCGACGAAAAATACTTAAATTCATCATAGGAAAGGACGAAATATTCACCAACATACATATCAGCGGGATCTAGTTTATTTGTTCGTAAAATGTGCGTGCGTATGTGAGTGCGCGTCGTCTGTGTGCGACGACTCAAGGTGTTGCTGGAACACACACAATGCAAATATGGTCAAGGCAAAGCTGAAACCCATCGCCAGTTAGTAGTGTAGTCACAAAAGTACATAAATTGCAATGAAATACAACCAAGGGCGGTGAAACTGAACGCAACCACAGGCGATGAAAATGAACGCAACCATGCCGCGGCTTAGATCGTAAACAAACGGAACCAACAGACGACACCTTTGCAGGTTTAATCCATACAAGTGAATGTCGAGAAATTATGAAAAGGATATAAACACCGCGCAAACAGCCACCGCGAGGAACATGGCAAATGTTTTCTTAAAGAGTCCTTTCGCTGCCAAGCCACACAAGGAAGAGACAAAGCAACGGAGAATAACGAAACGGAAAATAGCAGAAACTTAAGCATAAGAGAAAGAGAGTGTTTTCCACGCGAGCGTAAATAAAAGGAAAAAGACACGCTCACAAAGGAGGCGAGGTCTATGTCAGTACGTAAAAAAAAATGTGCTAACTGCACACATCAATATAAATAAATTTTATACGAAGGAAAGTATACTGGATGCCAAATCAAGCAATATGAAAGCTGTTCATAAATACTAATATTTCATTATATTCTCTTCTTGCTAAATACTCCTTCATCCTCACGGTTTTTGACCGATTAATCATAAATTTCCATATTTTTTCAATTAAATGACATCTAATTCACAATGTTTCACCATTTAATTACTAATTTTATATCTTAAATAATTATTTCAGACGTCAAAGTACCTCCCTTTTTCATTCTCAATTTCATTTCGTCGAGACACTCTTTGGAGTTTCTTGTATTTTTTCTAAATAATTTCAGTTTCAATTACACTAATTATTTTCTAATTTTATCCCGAGCTCACCAAATCTTTTTATTTTTAAATCACTCACAACACACACACACATGTACGATATAAATAAATAATATAAATATATATATAATATATATATATATATATATATATATATATATATATATATATATATATATATATAAATATATATATATATATATATATATATATATATACATATATATATATATATATATATAATGAACCTTAGTCACTATATCTTATTTTCATTGTCTTGGTTCCAGGACATCTCGTTTTGCGGCGATATGGTTTAATACACCTAAGTAATAAGGGACGGGAGAAGGCACTTATCTCCGGATGTATGCGACGGAAAAATATCAAG
>NC_089763.1:45754468-45791968 GCF_040412425.1 Macrobrachium rosenbergii | reverse complement strand
TGAGAGTAAGTTACTTGCCATCAAGCTCATGAAAATTCCGCATTCTGCTGTGATCCTGGACTTAAGAGTGAGTCTCTTGCTATCAACCCTTTTTTGACTTCCTTCCTGGTCCAACCTCTTCACGTAGCCCGACCAATCAAAATAATTTGGGGAACTTTTCGTTCAATTTGGTTAACTTTGAAAAAGAGATGATTATAATATTTTCATCGAAGGTAACATTAAAAGATCACTGGGAGCTCTCTCTCTCTCTCTCTCTCTCTCTCTCTCTCTCTCTCTCTCTCTCTCTCTCGTGCATAAATAAATTATTGTATCACCCGACAGCTCGGCAAATTCCTGCTGATCAAATCAAATGCGAATTAGATTATATTTTACGACACACAGAGGAGACGATGTAAATCTTGATTAATATGGCATGTGATTTTAAGTTGTAACACACGTTATTTACATTCGCATATGTAAAAATACGCACAGGCATACACAAAAACACACACATAAGAAGTTGAGGAGACTACAGTATATATAAATGTAATCAACAGTCATGGAACCCACATTGGTCTTAAAAGATCTTCAAAGATCACTAGTCCTAATTTTCGAGACCTAACATAACTAAAAGAACTCCATACCTCTTCATTGTCAACCATTTAGACATTTATTTTCGTATAAATAAATCACTACTGTTCCGTTAAGATCATTTATGTTTACAGGAACAATCATACTACCCATAACAAAGTTACTCTTCTCGTTTAATTTTAATAATTTTCGAGACCTAACATAACTAAAAGAACTCCATACCTCTTCAATGTCAACCATTTAGACATTTATTTCCGTATAAATAAATCTCTAATATTCCGTTAAGATCATTTATGTTTACAGGAATAGTCAGACTACCCATAACAAAGTACTCTTCTCGTTTAATTTTAATTTATATATATATATATATATATATATATATATATATATATATATTAATATATATATAATTATATATATATACATACACAGTATATATATATATATATAAATAAATATATTTAATATAATAATATAATATACATTATCACTCTCTGTATAAACCAAAAGAGAGTGTGAGACGCTCGCTCGCTCTCTCTCTCTCTCTCTCTCTCTCTCTCTCTCTCTCTCTCTCTCTCTCTCTCTCTCTGTGCCGAAAAACGTCCCTTTGCACCGGCCTCTAAGGGCCCCTGGGGACTTGTATTCCGCGCTTAATAAATCATGAGACTTCGCTATGGCGAGGATCTTCTCATGTTGCAGGCTATGCAAACCATCCCGGGGCCAGTTTTCAGCTGCAACAAAATGAAAAAATATTAATTAAAGGTGCAAGGCATCCACATCACACTGATGCCAAGCGATCCTTGCAACTCAGTGCCACTTGGTGCAATGCCCCTTGCACACACACACGCACACACTGCACGCAAAGGATTTGTGAAGGTGGTTTCGTGGAGGGTGAAAGTGGAGGTAGTCCACATTTTCATTGTTTACCGTCGTTATTTTCAACTGCTAGTTAATAGGAATAATTTGGAAGTAATTCAGAAGGAAACGTTGAGAGTAAATCTGAACAAGAAAAGGTTATGGAGCCCAATGAAGATCGGATGATAGAGCGAGGAATATTAATATGGATGATAAGCTTGTCCCTTCCTACTTTAAGTGTCACTTTCCTTTTAAGTTTTAAACAAAGGCGCTGTCTTCTATGGAGACTTGCTGTTCAAGTGAGAGGCCCTTTAACTTTTCCCCCTAATAATAACATTAATAATTTGATATTTGAATGTATATTAGCAGTCAGTCCTAAGGATAATTCGCACTTCTTATCCGGTTTCCATTCAATTCGTGACAGGAAGTTGAAGAATATCACTCTGAGTTTCTCTTCCTTTCAAGGTGATGATAATAACAATAATGTGTATGGACTTAATTAACGACAGGCATTTCAGTCTCCTTCACCCACACCACAAGGTATAATAGACTAATACTCCGTAAGGCTAAAATTCATTATGCAATGCAAAGGAGACTTAATGAGAATACGGGGAATGTGATCATAACAATATTATGCACGATTATCCCTTTGTTGCTTGCAACGCTGCTTTACGAGAACCCTTGGTTTGGAGGCCTTTCTGCTATTCTGCCACTATTCATAATTAGGCTCCATCCTTCGTGCTTTATTTTCCAATTATCTTGTTCTCTTCTGGACTTAGCTGGAGACGGGCACCTGGCTCATTATCACTTCGATGCATTTGGACTTCGGGATTCGTTGTGATCCACTGTAATGTGCACCAGACAGATGAGTTAGGATATACAGAAGTTGGGCCAAAGGCCTAGCACAGAGGCCTATGAGGTCATTCAGCGCTGAAACGGAAATTGACAGTAAAAGGTTTGAATGGTGTAAGAAGAGGAAAACCTCGCAGTTGCACTGTGAAACAATTGTTAGGAGAGGGTGGAAAGTAAGATGGAAGAAAGAGCATATGAACGGCCGAAGGGACGCAGCAAAGAACCTAAAGTAATGCCTACAGTGCACCGCTTGAGGCGCACTGAAGGTGCTAACCCCTACGGAGACCAGACTGTTGATATGTGTCGTACGTTTCAGTGCCACGTTTCGGTTGGTAGTTGGTTTAGATTTATCCGTCCCTATGCCATCACGGGCCATTGCCCTAAGGAATCCAGTAAATGTAAGATTCGTAAAGGAGTAAGAGGACTGGTGTGAACCTCAGGACAAAGCCTTACTGACAGGGACTCTCAACATACAGGAGTGAGATACGTACAAGCATGTAAAATAGTTCAGGGCAATTTAAGAGCCTTTTAGTTTCAGGAAGTTAAAAGGTACAGTATAATCGTTGCAAGTCTAAGCACAGTCGGTTTTCCATTATGTTTGAACTAGTGTACCGATACCATCAAAAATAACGGCAATAACAGAGGTGGCCCGTTCCCACGCCAAGGACGTTACGTACCGTTCCGAAGCTCCTGTCGGGGTACCCACATTCTCCATTTATACTTCTGCAGAGGTCAGTGGTGATAAAGGTTGACCTCGGGCTACGCGACGAGTCTACATGTGCAGTTCACCACCCACGAACTACCGTTGTTACATACACACAAAAAATATATATACCGATACAATAAGTTTTATTATATAGCAACTGTTTGTTCCGTTGGCTTTCATACACAAAAAATATTGAAATGTTCTAGACACCGACTCTCCAACAACATGTTCTGTCTTCAACTCGTCCTCCAAACCAAGCCTTGCGGTCACTTCCCGCAGAATATGATATAAGATCTGAAAGCTTAAGAATTATTCATTACCTGCCATTACCGCAAATAGCTTTCGTTCTCTCTGGAAGTACAAGGTCATATATATATATATATATATATATATATATATATATATATATATATATATATATATATATATATATATATATATATATACACACACACACACACACACACACATATATATATATATATATATATATATATATATATATATATATATATATATATATATATATATATACATATACATATATACAGTATATTATCAATGAGGCGAGATAGTGAGACGGAAAACCTGCACAAATTTTTATGACAGTTCACATAGAACTTTTAGGATTTTTGCCCATTTCATTTGGGTCATAAGGATATTTCGGTACTTTCCAAGAAACATAATATGTCAAGAAAAGTGGGAATTGATCTAATTTCACCTCTCATTCAAGAACAAGTTCTTAAGGGTAGCCATATAACTGTCTACTGTAGATATGTGACTCAGTGGCCTCGTGAAATTTACATAAATAAGTAAATAAATAAAAAGTAAAAGTGTATCATAATTTATCTTCATCTGCCATCAGCCTCTTTCTCAGCATTCAATAGAATTATTTCCTAACCTATAGCTCAAGTCCTGAGTCTTTATATTTCTAAGCGTTTATTTTACACAGGGGAGAGCTTAAAAATAAGCTTTATAAAAAAAGGTACGAAAATTAGTAACAATTCTAAACAGCCTCATGCAAATAGCAAAGGGTCGCCATAAGCGTTATAATGAATCTAAAAACTTCATCTTACGTTCAAATGTTGACAAATAAAAAAAAAGATGAAACAAAAATACAGCATAACATTGGACGTAAGTTCCTATTCAACCAAAGTTCCTATTCAGAGAACACCACGAAAGACGGAAGAAACGCTGAGAGAGGATGTGCTAATTTCATTCCAACAAGTAGGGACTGACAGCACACCTCTTACTTCCTGGGCATTTTTTCATGCCTTCAAAAATATATATAACATGCATGAGCAACTGACGGACAGACAGGAAGACAGACATACGCATTACATGAATACCCATCAGAGTAGTACCAGAAAGAACCAACCAACCCTTCCTCTCTCCATAACTATCAGTGGCAGATGTAGCGCACGCGCGGGCGTATGCATACGCGTTTGAAAGGAGCCTGGTGGAGCAAATATGAAAAAAAGATCGACCACCAAAGTCAAAGATAGAAAAGCGTGGCACACAGCGCCAGGGCCAGATTAAGGAGGCAGAGTCAAGGGAAGAGTGGCACTAGCACCAGAAGGGGACTGGGGTTGAGGATGGGGGTGGATGGCGGGGATTGTTGGGAAGGACAGGATCAAAGTATGGGGGTGGTGGGATGTGGTTGGGGGGGCGCTGTCATAACTTATGACTTTTTGTCACTATTCAAGAATTTGGACGAGTCAGATTTTGCCGATTAATTCCGCGATGACTGTCAGCGCAATACGCGCTAAGAAACAACAATAAACTATACTAACGTATACCACGGTCCCGTCGAAGTAGATTGGATATACTCTAAAGTGCACTAACAAACATACAAACCTAAATAGAAAGTCGTCTCTGCTACTGTTTTGGCAATTCATAATTCAAGATAAGTTCAGTATTAACACTTGAACGAACACAATCCTCTAAATCATCCAACCGGTGCTAAAATCGATTCAGTAACAAAACCACCACAGTACTTGAACCGCAAGAAAGTCACTAGATCTAGTCACTAGATGTCCCTACTTCGTAGGCTCCATATTGCAAGCCATATTGTAGACGGCACTAAAGGTTCTTTCCAGCGTCCCTCTGGCTCCAGCTAAAATGGCTTCCGCCTTTTATTTTTCATCCGTTCCCTTTGGTCCCTTCCTACTTAGCTGTCCAACTTCCTTTTGTCTTTTACGTGGTCCTTTTTTTTTTTTTTTTTTCGATCAAACTCTTCGGGCGATCCCTCTGAGTCTCGCAATGCATCGCCAAGGTGTCGTTAAACTAATTCATAGAAATAAGAATAATCATAACTAATGGGTAGGAAGCGAGGATCATTACCCTTATATACAGCGTTCAGGATATAAGGATAACTTAGGACAGCCAACTCCTCTTGCCGTTTCCTTCGCCTAGGACGAACCCTTTAAACTTCGAACATGCGACAGGGAAATCCGCAATGCATTC
Source organism: Macrobrachium rosenbergii (assembly GCF_040412425.1). Lineage (NCBI taxonomy): Eukaryota > Metazoa > Arthropoda > Malacostraca > Decapoda > Palaemonidae > Macrobrachium > Macrobrachium rosenbergii. The sequence goes on along the minus strand of NC_089763.1, from coordinate 45,786,519 downwards.
CGAATCAAATTTCCTGATGCCTCAACACTGACGCCCTTTCATCCATAGTCTGAATACAGAGAGATAACAGGCGGCGGATATGTATCGAACTGAAGGGATTTCAGCACAACCTCGCATTAAAAGGATTTATTCATCAGTGTTTCACCTTGATAATTTTTTTTTTTTGGGGGGGGAGTTATTTTTCTTAGTTGCAAGAGCCACGTCTCTATTCTTTAATGCCTTTGGTTCTTTCCATCGAATTACGATAACTGCCTCACTATTGGTGCTAGTGGCCACATCTTAGCTAAGCTTACATCTTGATCATTGGTCATCCAATCAGCAAAAATGGGCAACACTGGCTTTGGTAGGTATTCAGATTGGTGATTATATATATATATATATATATATATATATATATATATATATATATATATATATATATATATATATATATATATATATATATATATCATCGTCTCCAAAGCAGTGTGACGCAAAGGGTCTCTGTGAAACTCTACCACACGTCTCTTTCCTGTGCTTTATCTTCCACAAGTCTCCACTCATCTCCAGCTTCCCTTCTCATGGTTTCATTCATGCAGATCTGGGTCTTTCAAATCTTGTGCCTACAGAAGCCCAACTGACACTATCACGTATAATTCTCCCACGGGTGGTGCGAATAAACAAATATGTATGTATGTATGTATGCATGTATGTATGTATGTACGTATGTATGTGTATTATATATAATACATATACATACATGCATACACACATACATATTTGTCGCTTTATTGTAGCCGTGGTTAGGTGTTTCGATGTACGAAGAAACCATAGGTTTTTTCAGTAGCGTTCATCCATTAAGATTTGAGAGTCCAGATTCATTATATTATTTTATTACGGCTCTAAATATAAAAATGTTGTTTATGCACTTATGCATATATGATATACAGTATATGTATGTGTGTGTAGGTGTGTATGTATGTATATATATATACATGTATTTATGTATGTACGTATATATATACATACACATCTACACACAAATATATATATATATATATATATATATATATATATATATATATATATATATATATATATATATATATATATATATACGTGTATAAACAAAATATTTATATATAGAGTCATAATAAAATAATATAATGAACCTGGACTCTCAAATCTTAACGGATGAACGCCACTGAAAAAAAACCTATGGTTTCTTCGTACATCAAAATACCTATCCACGGCTACAATGAAGTGACAAATATTCTCTGAAAACAAAAATGCTAAAAAAATTAAGTAAAGGCCAAAGAATAATGTACCCTCTTTGGTCTTTCCTCTAAATGTGCAACCCGTCTAAGTCGCGTACTCATTCCCCAGTCACAGTTACAATTATAACTAATACAACTATAACGTGATATATTCCCGTTCAATAAAATTCGCTTTAATCGATGGCATTTCTCCTATTTCACCAACCTCTAAAAGAACGAATTAAGTATTCTTAATAGGTATCTCCATAGCCACCAGTTCATATAACGTTAAATACCAAATGACTTTGAAAATTTAGGTAATTACTGTTACTTAAAACCTGGGGGTCAATTCAGGGAATAAAAAGTTTAGTATATGATAATACCATGTCTTTCTTTACAAAGCGAAGTTAGGGGATTTAAAACCAAAGTATGGATTCGTGTGGTGCACTACAGAGGGGGGAAGGTTTAAAGAATCCTATGGCCAGCGATTAAAAAAATGGAATATTCATTCGCCGCTTTCCTTTTATATACATGTAATCTTCTTTTGTTTCTTGCCTTGTCACCATCTTTTGTATACTTGCACGCACGTGTGGGACCTTAAAAGATGAGAGAGAGAGAGAGAGAGAGAGAGAGAGAGAGAGAGAGAGAGAGAGAGAGAGAGATGCGACATCCTGAGCCAGTCACCCGGAGTGGCACTCCGTTGTGGCAAGGTTTTGGGGAAGCCTGAAAATTCGTGAGTGTGGCACTGCCGCGAGGCTTTGCGACATGACTGGGCAAGTTGAGACTCTTTTGGCAGGGTGCGGAATGGGGACTCCAACCCCCTTTCCCCCTAACACACCGGATAGTATAGTAGGGGGTAGGGGGCGTGGACTCAGGTGCCTGGAGAGGAAGGGTCGGTCATCCTTAATCTCCAAAATGAGCATTAAGGGCCACTTATGTGTATTTTGGACATATGAAAATCGTATCTAAAGGTTCCCCAACGGGAGAAAAACCCCATCGCGAGAGGATTTGTGAGACAAAAATGGTACAAGCGGCTTCGCCTGTTAAGGGTCAACTCCGTTTATGAAATCAATGGGACGTTAGACCCAAATTGCCCACGAGGACGACGAGGTATCACTCTGCCGAAGTCAGCTGACAACGACGAGTATTTCATTTTTTTCCCTTTCTCTTTTTTCTGTAACTTTACATTAGGAGCCGTGACCGGGAATGAAAACAGAGGTTCTATAGTTCCAAGAAACGCGACGCACAATGGAGGAATTGGCGGGGACAGAGAAAGAGTTGTACATGAAAAATGTCCCCTAATTCGACTTTTCTTTATCAATACAATCCGCTTCACTTTCGGACCTCGATTCTTTCGATGATGACACTAGTTACGGGTGATAAGAAATCCATTTCATGAGGACGCCGTCCAAAAGAAGATCGAGACAGGGCGTGATGCAGCACAACTTACAAGAGGGTAAAAATGTCGGGTTCCTATGGGGAAAATCGAAGCAGTACAAGCTGTGTATGGTTGGGTGAATAGCGCATACAGACATGGCTTCACGCAAGATGCGCATATATTGCCTGCAAATAGAGCTGTTATACAAATGGCCATGTTGTGAGTTTATCTTATTATGTATTTGCACTTACAGCTCTCGGATCTTGTTTGCTACGTCCGTGATTCGCTCTCGTCCAATCGCTAACCAGTGCATCAATTTGTAAATGAACATATATATACAATATATATATATATATATATATATATATATATATATATATATATATATATATATGTGTGTGTATGTATGTATGTATGTATGTATGTATGTATGTATGTATGTAAATACACACACGCACACATATATATATATACTGTATATATATACAGTACACATATATAGATATATATGTATGTTTGTGTGGTGTGTGTGTTTGTGTGAAATTGGTGCTATAAATATGACCTTGGCCTCAATATTATTTTATATCTTTAGATCTTCCCAAAGGAACTTTTACACAAGCCAACGCAATTTGTATACAACTAAACCAGGAAAAGAATCTAAGGGCGTTAGCCACGTGAAACCCCTCGATGCGTCAAATAGCTGAATTACAATATTGAAAATAATAGAAATATTTATTATTCGAAAAACTTCAGAAAAACTACAGATATGGGTTTAGAAGAGCGGCCATCCGACAGTATCGATTAAATATTGTACAGGTATCCTTACACTTTTCCACAACAGTTAAGCAAAATGACAGGCGATGACACAACACCCTGAAGACATTACGAAGACTCGGGTAAAAACCGCCTGACTAGAAATGCGCTCAGGAATTTCAAGGAGCCTTGTCAAGACCAATTTAGGCGTACAGCCGCGCCCTGAAATCGCACCACTAAATAGGCAGGTGGAACTGACAAGATCACAAGAGGACCGACAGGCAGCCAAAACCGGAATTAGACAAGAGCCATCCGGTGAGAAGGGGCATAAATCGAACGAGACTTAGTCCAGATGTCTTCCGACAGAATATCTAATTCCGTTAACTTGTCACCTGTTGAGGATACATCAATCCCTTCCGAACGCCGAATTCGATGCAACAAAATGACCTGTCGTACTACACAGTGATGCGACCGATAGAGCCTTAAGCGGGTGACAGAAGATCATTTATTATTCACTCTAATTTACTCTATACGCTTTCAAAGCTCACTATGACTCACTGTCGAATTCACTAGACTGCTACAGTTTATTGCAGTTGACGGTATTTATTATTATTATTATTATTATTATTATTATTATTATTATTATTATTATTATTATTATTATTATTATTATTATATTCAGAAAATGAACACTATTCATATGGAACAAGCCCACAGGGGCCACTGACTTGAAATTCAAGCTTCCAAAGAAAATGGTGTTCATGAGGAAGTAAGAGAAGGTAAAGGGAAATACAGAAAGCAGATATTTTACCTGTTAAAAAGAAAAAAATTGATTAATAAATAGATAACAATATATTGAAATGCAAGGAAAATGACATTAATGCAGTAACGTTTGAGAGTCTGAAAAACCGGGGCGTTAACATCACGTTCAATAATCTACTTTTGTCCGGGCTTAGGCCAATATGACTAACAAGGGTATTCATGATACGAGACCTAACCTCTTCCCGTCTTCTAGTGGATGAGCACTTGTGCACAAACACCAACTGCTACCGCGAAAAAAACTGTTTTACCATATTTCGCTAGATTTTCATACCACCGCATGCCTTTATTGTGGAGCATTTCTTACGGTCTCGGTTTGATATCATTTAGAAAGGCTGATGAAATTTATTAGTTATGTTAAATGAGAATGAGTGGTTCTAAGTCATTACGGTCCTAATGTGGTATTTAAGTTCTTCATTGGAGGGGTGGGTGGAGCTCTCGGCTAGAACGCTTTTGGCCCAGCGTTCGAGTCTCCGACCGGCCAATGAAGAATTAGAGGAATTTATTTCTGGTGATAGAAATTCATTTTCTCGTCATAATGTGGTTCGGATTCCACAATAAGTTGTAGGTCCCGTTGCTAGGAACCAGTTGGTTCTTAGCCACGTGAAATAAATCTAATCCTTTGGGCCAGCCCTAGGAGGGCTGTTAATCAGCTCAGTGGTCTGGTTAAACTAAGATATACTTAACTTATGTGGGATTTATGCTAGCCTCTCATGTTCCCAATTTTACTTTTAAACAAGCTTTACTATTTGCAACAGCTCATTAAGGCGTTGGTAATTGCACTTAAGTTGTTTTTATTTGTAAATAAAGGGCATTTGTAATCATTAAAGGGAAGATACGAAGATGATCCTCAGAGTAATCGATGGAGGTGAAACTGATGGACTCACTGATTTATTCTGCACTACACGGATCTACCATAGCATCTGCCAAGCTCACCCATTCATAACATTAGAAATCTATCTATGATATTTTTCTAGAAGGAACCAGGATGCCAGACTTGTAGTAAGAAGAAACAGCGCTGGAAATAAAAACAAAAAAAGAGAAGAGGGAGAAATACTCCCCTTTTCTCCTTCTTTGAACAAGCAGCAGCCTTTGGCCATTTTTTTAAGAGACTGTTTACCTTTGGGAAAGTAAACAGTTAGCAAAGAGTAATTTTTTTCTATTTTACATTTTTCCAATTTATATTCTTCATAGTTGTAAGTTGCAATGTTTTTCATTTACTGTTCTTTCATTTCTCTCATATTCGGACATGAAAAGAATTAGATGAGTTTATAAAGTATAAATACATCCATATATTTCTTTTCTTTTCTTTTTCTTTTAACGTGCTTTTATTCCCATTTTTGTATGGGGTAAGCACGATGCCTCTTTGAAGGACTTTTTGATTTGGCTTTGGGTAGACCTGTGGTCTCGATCGGCTGCCCTGCCTGACATCGCTTAGACCCCGGTACGTATGTTTCATGTATCATACCAGACCCAACGCCCTTTCTAGAAGTTATTGCGCGGGTATGGCGAGAGTTCGAGACGTGTGAGATGTTTGTTATGTTTTTAGAAGGTGTTGTAGTGGCTTTGTTTTGTGTGTGTATTTATATCCATTTGCTTTTTAGCAAACCTATGTTGATTACATATATAATCCCGGGATGTCTACACGGATAGCAAAGTGTCTGCCTCTCTGATCATATATGGGATTGAACCGCGCCACAAAATACATCCATATATATATGTATATATGTATAATTATTTATATATATATATATATATATATATATATATATATATATATATATATATATATATATATATATATATATATCTCACATAGTTCATCTTGAATACACACAGGCTATATATATATATATATATATATATATATATATATATATATATATATATATATATATATATATATATATATATATATATATATATATATATATATATATATATATGTGTGGGTATATACAGTATATATATAAAAATAGACATGTATATATGTATATGTATATGTATATGTATGTGTGTGTGCTTGTGTTCAAGATAAACAAGGGCAGTTACAATAGTGAAAAAATAAATATAAATATAAACTATATTCAGATAGTCAAAATAGGGAGTAACGTAATCCGATTTTTTTTCTCTAATCGTATGCAGATTCTATTAATAGTAAAGAGATAAGAATAAGTAACTTGAAAAAATGGTATCCATCCTAATCCGGAGAGACTTGACTTAGTCCACTACGATCTCTGTTACCAACCTCCCCCCCCTTCCTCACAATGAGAGAAGATCGAGTTCATCGTAGAAGTCAGGATCAAAGTCAACGTGCAACATAACTTCAAGCTTTGGATTTAGATAGCCAGCAATAGCATACGAACTTTGCTAGCCCAGAGGCCGTTGGGATGGACGACCTGAAACGGTTATTTAACGTCTGTCGGGGAGTAATAATAATAATAATAATAATAATAATAATAATAATAATAATAATAATAATAATAATGTGTCGAGCTTACTTTTTCTGTCCTAAATTCATAGTTCACTACCAAGTAATGCCTAGTGGCCTTAGGACTACGAGTTAAACCTTCTTATTCACTGATCCGTTTAAAGTGTCTTAATAATAATAATAATAATAATAATAATAATAATAATAATAATAATAATAATAAAGCAAGTTTTTTTTTTTAAGAAAATACGGGTTGTAAGTCAATCACCAATCTGTTTAATTCTGGTGACCAACAAGAGTGAAGTAGTGTCCCTGTTACAGGTGATCAAGTCAAAGATGCTACAGCAGTTACGAAATTATACAATATCAAATATGAAATTTCCAGGTACATAACGATACTGAAAATGTAAACAATCAATATTCGCTTACTCGCGTATGTGGTTACTTTTATTCATGGCCAATATGTTTATCGTTACCCTTCATTTACTTTGCATGTTCTTATTCCAAGGTCACTCAGTTCTGAATATCGCTATTCTAAGGCCAATTTGTACTAGGCTATTCTATTGACAATTTGTGTGTTGTTATCTTAAGGACTACTTCCGCACATTGGTATTCTATGGCCAATCTGTACAGCTATTCTACTGTTAATCTGAATGCTGTTTTTCGGAAGCCAATATGTACACAGTTATTTTAATGACAATTTGTATAACCGTGATTCTAAGCCGATCTGCATGTTGTTATTGTAAGGACACTTTTTTATGGTGAATCTGTAAATTGTTAAAGCCAGTGAGTAAATTGCTATTCAAAGTTCTATCTATTTATTGGTCTTTTTAGGTAAATCTTTAACTGTACATTTGTTTTAAGGCCAATCAGTATAACAGTCTTCTAAGGACAATTAGTACATTCGTATCCTACTTCCAATTAGTATATTGTTATTATACGGTCAATCCGCAGTTTGTTTCTCAACATCCATTATATATATATATATATATATATATATATATATATATATATATATATATATATATATATATATATATATATATATATATATAAATGTGTGTGTGTATGTCTAAAAATAAACACATGACAAATTCAAATGTCGGAAATCCCCTTGAAAATAGTAAAAAATCTTTTAGTTTTGATGTCTATGGGTTGCCCTATAGGTTCAAAGTGATTTCGAATATATAGTCAATTTAAATGCAGGACTAGTGGATAAAGCAAGCAACACTAACTACAATCAACAGAGGCGAGCGCTTCAAAGCTACAAACTCGAACTAACAGACTGACTGGGGTCAGAACTACAAAGGTCATCGACGCAACGGCTATACCGCTCTAAGAGCACGTCCACATTCCGGTAAAACTTGTCATAAACACACGTTGGAAACTTATGGCATACACATCGCAAACAAGTTGAAGACAAGTCGACGGCCCTAAGTAGAGAACGGATCTTTGGCAAATGCTGGTAATCGTATGAAGTATTTGTTAAGACTACCATTAAGTCGCTGACTTGCGTTTAATATATTTGTGATGTGTGCGATAAATTGCCGACCTGTGTTCATGACTTGTGGACGAACCCTTAGAGTTGCTGCTTTGGCTGGGTTACCTAATCCTCGATCTCGACATTCATTATTGATATTTCTGTTCTTGGAGAAAAAATATTGAACACTCAAAAGTCCGAATTAAAATTGAAAAGGTGTGAGCATTCGAGAGCCTGCTCCGCTTTCATTGAGGATACTTGGCTTAAGATGGTACCTGAGTAGGATCCCGGAAGTATTTAACTGTATTATTTTTCAGTGAGACCGTTAATATATATTACAGGAATATACCAGGAATATACCGGTCATTGGCAGGTTTATTTTTCCATTGAATGTTCACGTTACTGAGAAGCAATCCCATATTGCCTTTGCATATCTCTCTATGTAATCATGATATTAAACAACTGTAAGTGTTCTAAAATATTTTGATCAATTACCTGTGAATCGGTCTAAGAGTATTTGGAGATAATGCCACGATAAAAGCTACCTTTATACAGCATTTACTTTATCGCCGTTCTGTTCATTCTCTCTCTTCAAAACACAGAAATCAGTAGATGGAATAGCGGTTTTTTTTTATAATAATTAAAGTTCCATTTGGACGAGAAAAGCATAAGCGTCTGAGTGGCTTTTGCAGCACCAATAATCACATTGCGAAATGGATCTACAAACCACCTTCTTCTTTACAACACCCTATACATTTTTAATTATTGCCTCCGCCAATGAAATTAAGAGCACGTCATGTTTAGCAGTAGTGCGTATGTGTATTGTGAGTTTTTGTACAATAACCCCAGAACAGGAGAACATAACCTAATGGAGTTTTTGGTGGACATCTTTATCTCTGGCAAATTGTGGCCGTAGAAAACATGTCATTTCCTATTAATACAACCTTTAAAAAATAAAACCTTCCATGGCCACACACCGTAAATTTACTAAGCGCAGATGGTCTCTAACAAGTGGCAAGAATGCGACCACTTTTACAAAAGAACATTAGATTATTCATTTGAGTTTTGCGACCAGTAAACTGAATAAACCAGTGCTTCATATATCTTTCGCATAAAATTAAAAACCTAATACGTCACAATAACTGCATTTTAATAAATACTGTATGAAACCATAATCTCCACTACGCTCAAATCTCTTCTCTCTTCGTTTTTCATTTAAGCCACAACTTGCGAGTGCAGCTCGCTTAGAATTTTTGTACCATAACAGGTAAGTTGTTGCAATTTAATGACATGTTGTACTCACCGGCGAAAAATTTCTTGCAGCCATTTTATCTCTAAGATATTTTCGTAATCATCATCACAATTTACTTTTTTTTAATTTTAACTCAAAAAACATTTTTGAAACAACATCGAGCAAATTCCAGTGATTATAAATAATTTTATAATCAGAATGAAATACTATTTTCCTTTCTCTGTTTTATCTTAACTATTTTTTCTTGAATTGTTTTATGAAAGGAACACATTATTTTACTGTGCAAAAAGCAGTTATAAAGACCAAAACATGCTACAGAATGAACTGCGCTGTTGCAAAATATTTATAAACTTTAAATGGAAGCGATGCTCCAAAAAATCAAGAAAATGAAGCAAAACTCTTAAACAATCACTGATGGAGGTACTTCTACTGAACACCTCTACTCTTACAATATTTTTAAATCATGCCACGTAAATTACTCATGAGATAATTATGCTTAAAGAAAACTCGTTTCCTATCTAACAGTAAAAATTTAAGAACATCAAGAGTTTGCAAGAAAAGGTACAACTTACGGGTATGGTTAGAGAGAGAGAGAGAGAGAGAGAGAGAGAGAGAGAGAGAGAGAGAGAGAGAGAGAGAGAGAGAGAGAGAGAGAGAGAGAGAGATTTTCATCTACTCTCTTTATTCCTATGTTTGGATCTTATTCGTCACGTTCTTATTCATTTCACACCCTTCATATTCTTGTTCATTTCTTGTCAATAACATTCCCCCTCTCCTTCCACATATTCTTGGTCATTTCTATTAAAAAATTATTACAAAACCCGTTTTACATAATTTTTCATTTATTATGATTACTTATCATCTGTCCTCTCTGATATTCTTGTACATTTCCTATTCATAAACTTCACCGATCTTTTCTCATCTTCGTGTTCATTTTCCAATTCATAATTATTATCTATCTTCCCCATATTCTTCATTTCTTATTCACAGATCAGATCTCTCCTCCCTCATATTCTTGCTCAGCTGCTATTCATAATTATCATAGCGTGTAGCTCATATTCTTGTTCATTTCCTATTCAAAACTTACAAATATAGTTGCTCATTTTCTTGCTCTGTTCCTGTTCATAAATATCAAATCTCTTCCCCTTCCCTTACATATTTGTTCTTTTCCAGCCAATTATTATCATCCATCTGCACATACATTCTCATCCATTTTTTCATCATGTTAATCATCTGTTCTAAGCAATTCCTTTTCCCGCATTCCAGTTTTACCACATCTATTCCTTTGTACCAACTGTTTCCTTTAAACATCCAGTTCATAACCGACTTCGTTCATCCTTTGTTTAAGGCTATCTTTTCACTAATCAGTGTTGTTTTGCTGGTGACTTTCATCTTATTGGTATCAACGCAGTCTTGACATCAGTTTCGTTCCTATCAAAATAGTCTTCTATTTCAAGTCTCCAACACTGATTTCATTCTTATCAAAATAGTCTTGATGGCAATTCAGCAATTCACTGCATGAGTCTTCCATATTTTATTTTGCAAGCAGATGATGCTCAGTGGAGACAAACGACTTGTTTTCTCTATACTGAATCGAAATAAAACACATAAATCTCTTACATGTGCATTAATCACATTCTGTAGTTGTACTCTTACAGTAACAAAGTACTTTCTGCACAAAGCTCCACTGATGTTGTTCCTTGCACTCACAGTATTCTTAACCCAACAACCAAATTATCCGTCCCCTACTTTAGTATTCAAATGATCCAATACACCTGCTACTTTCAGGTGCAACAACACAAGCCTAAAACGAAGGCATTCGTGTCCTTTTACCTGTGCCCACGGTCCTTCTGACATCACAAAAGCCCATCTCTCCCTTATGCTACTTCTCTTCATGCAATTCACCTCTTTCCTTCTTCAAACATACACGTAAACATGCTGAGACTAATTATTCTTCATCGAACGGCAATGTGCCCTAAGCCCTCTTGCAAGCACTTAACTCACTTTTAGACGATAATTATAGTGTACCAAACGATATGTTCAATTCATGCATCTTGCAGAGTCAACTGACTCGTAGAAAAGAAGTTTCTCTGCAAATTGCAGAAATATTTGCTCCTAAACTATTCACAAGCGGCGATAGAGCAAATTTCTCGAAAAAGGGGAAAAAATACACGGAGGCGAGCGGTTGTTGCTACTGGTCTGAGCGTGACTTATCTTTATAATCAAGATACGAGTCGTGTAATATAACATAAAATTGACGGCTGACACGAATCCTTAGCAAATAAAGACAAAAAGAGACTGAATTAACAATTAAAATGACCAAAGAGATTAAAAAAATGTTTTTATAAAGTGAAAACATCAATGGATGATGGCAAACAAATGAGGGTTTATGACAAACACTACGCAATTCTTTAGCTCGTCCTCAGTTTGCAGCAAATTTAGATAAACTGCACTTAGGATGGGCAACAAAATTCATGATCAAAGTTCACTGAAAACCAGAACAGACTTACTTAGGGCATGTAATTAATAGAACTCTGGTCACACAAATATTGTGGGGAGGGAGGAACACATCCTTGCGAGAAGAAAACATTGTGTAATTTGTTTAATTTCAACATGTTGTCTGTAATGTTAAGCTTGATGCAAAACTGAGGAGGAGCTTCAGAAGACGAATCTGTCTGTGATACATACTTCTTCCAGCTACTCTACCGGTCATTTTATTTCAAATTACCTTTAATCGGTACCGAAACATTTTCTGATATTTCTATATATCATCACTACTGTGGCTCCGTCATTATTTCCTTTATATTCTATTGGTCCCATCAGCCAATTCCCCACTTACCATCACTTGTAGGTCTGTGCGTAGGCTATGCCGCAACTATTGTCATTAATAGTATTATATATGGCGCCGTTCAGCCAGTCAGCGAGAATCCATAAAATGGATTCGCACAGTTAAAAACTAGGACTACATCTATTTTCCTAGTTTGTGAATATATTTTCCTAGCTTGAGAGGCAGTAAATTTTCGCTCTAACTTAATTTTCCTTTCAAGAATAATTAAGACTACTCATAAAAACGCCGATGACGCTGGCAAAATTACATATTCAGGGAGTGGCGCTGATGTTAGGGTAGCCCACAAAATTATTACTGAAGTATCCATAGGTTAAAAAGAATAGGAAAATGCCCGTCAATATGAGCGCTGGGTCAAAATTACATCATGAGAAAAATGATCGAAAATGATTTATGAAATTCGGGCAATAAAGCCCAGCACTGGGAAGCGTCAGAAGAAGAAAGACAAAGCAGGACTGATTAATTTAACTGATATTCTAGAGGCTGAGGAGGACCCGGATATACTGATGGATGAATTCACGGTTTTTGAAATGAAGTCAATAATAAAACATAAGAGATGGAAAGTAGGCCTTATGGATTGAATATCGTTCGGTACACATTAATTATCTTCAAAAAGTCAGTTAAGTGCTTTGCAAGAGGGCTTAGGGCACATTGCCGTTCGAGAAGAGATGATTTTAGCTGAAAATGAAATGACACCACTTTTAGACTGTTTTGGAGAATATGGAGTAGGGAGACGAGCCAACTGATTTAGAACTGGAATTCACAGCAAAGTATCAAAGAAAGGTGACCTTACTGAAAGTGGTAATTATAGAGGTACGGCACTGACAATGGTAGTGATGAAAATATTCAGTATGCGTATTCTCAACAGGTTGGAGAAAAGGGATAAAAATACTGAAAAACGAGCATGGTGGTTTTAAGAAAGACAGCAATAGCGCAGATCAAATAGTTGCATTAAGACATAGCGTGCAACACTGTATGTAATTTACATATCCACCTCTGATGGCGTATGTCGTTTACTAGAAAGCATTTGACAACGGTCACAAACCATTATTATGGAAGGTCTTCCGTCATTCTGGTATTCCATTTAGGCCACAGTACAAAAGGCGGCTGAAGATGGAAGAGAAGGTTTAAAGTGAAGTACCGACAGAGACTTGACAAAATTAGAACATTCAGGTGATGCTGTCTTAATCAGCAAAATATCACAAGATTTAAACAGCTTTCTTAATAGAATGCATCATATGTCAAGAGGGTTGGGACTCATGAAAAGTAAGGAAAAGTACAAGGAAAAGAGACGCAATTAGGACAGAGTATATACAAAGAAATATCAGTGGATGAAGCATTAATTAATAACGTTGATACACAAAGAAATATCAGTGGATGAAGCATTAATTAATAACGCTGAGTCTTTCACATACAGGGTTCAAGACTTGGACTTTAACGAAATTGTAAAATAAGCCAAGTCAAACGGTGAGCAGCTTGAATAAGGTTGGCAAATCAAACAGACTGAAAGTGCGAACGAAAGTAATTTGTGAATTAGTCTAGACTCTAGAACGATCTGTGCTGTTGAACGGACGTGAATCAAATCATGATAGTGAAACTATACCCAACAGATTTAGCCAATATGAGGAAAAAAGTATAAGACGAATTAGGGATCAGATGATGTGATGGAGTGAAAAATGATGACATACGAAAATTACTAGAGTTCTATATGTAGATAAGATAATGTGAAGGGGTGGGCAACTGTAGGCACCGGAGGAGTTGGGAGATAGCCCTCTATGATGAGAAGGAAGAGAAAGGATGCTGTGGATGAGTGACGGTTTATGGAAGATTAAGCACAGGAGAGAAATGAGTGGCGGGATTCTCATAGTAGCCCATTGCGTCGTACAGCGTTCGAGGTGATAAATATACCATAGGTCTTCCACTAACTCTCACGTGACTTTTATACTTCCATATATATATATATATATATATATATATATATATATATATATATATATATATATATATATATATATATGTATATATATATATATATATATATATAACAAACATCAAGTTAAAAATGTCATTCAATATCCTATTCACTCTACCTCTGAAATAATACTGAAGGGGAATTATAACTGATAAGTTGTTCATTTCCTGGCGGATTCGATTTACCGACGACAACAACCTCCGACTTCAGTGACGAATACTTTACCATTAGGCTGTCAAGAGACGCTTGTAGCTCAGTGTTTGTGAATATAAAATTTCACGGTGATATGATAAAAATTCACACACACACACACACACACACACATTATATATATATATATATATATATATGATTATATATCTATTTATAATTATATATATATATATATATATATATATATATATATATATATATATATATATATATATATATATATATATATACATATACACACACACAGAATTGCGCTTAAACTACTCATTTTCCAGAGTTGTAGCTATCAGTAATATAGCTGTAAGCAGTGCTAAAAATGTTTAGTAGAAACCTTTCGATTCTTGCTGTCATCTCTCTACAAGCATGAATTGTTATCTCTGACCGCAAAATATCAGCAAATATAATCGATATTATTATTATTATTATTATTATTATTATTATTATTATTATTATTATTATTATTATTATTTCAGTCACAAAGAAATCAGTGGGAGATTCATTATTCCCGTTCTACATAAAATTAACCCACCTGGGGCAAAATTGCACTACTTGCCGTCCTCTGCTCTAGTAGGACGAGAAAGGAGCAAGTTCCCTAAAATTCAGCATGCCTCAGTAGAGAATTATATGATTGGATGTTAGCCGACCGTTGTAGGTCGCTGCTGAAGGATGAGAGAGAGAGAGAGAGAGAGAGAGAGAGAGAGAGAGAGAGAGAGAGAGAGAGAGAGAGAGAGAGAGAGAGAGAGAGAGAAGAAGAAGAAACACTAGGTATGAGTTTTCATTGAACGTCAAAATGCATACCATCAAAAGGAGAGGTCTTCGACGAGGTAATCGTCAGCCCAAAGGTGCTCGTCATATTCTCTCTCTCTCTCTCGGGTAACTTCTGGAAGAATTGCTGGATAATTCTCCTTTACAGTTAAGATTCTCCCAAGAACCACCGTCCTTCATTCATATCTCTGTCACCGACAAGAATAACTACCGTCCATCCCACATGGAACCTTGGTCAGTGGCATGACCACCGACATCAGGTGCCTGTGGGCATCTGAAACGCGTCTTACAATATGTTTGACGGAGGTCACTCAAGAAAAGACGACTCCGTAAAGGGAACATGATGGTGGTGGTGGTAATATTTCTCCTTTCGTTTATTTTTGGTGCTCTGTAACAAATGCAGAACTCACTAGATTTCTCTGTGCCTCTGGAATCTTTTTCTCTGTATCATTTCAAGAGGCATAACTGTACGCTAGGGACAAGGAAAGAAGAGCATTCCAAAGCCTGTTTAGCATTTGCTGTCAACTCACGTGATGCTACATAACAAACAATCTGCAATACTGAACATGAGTCAAGTTATATGTCAATTTTTTGAACGTAAAATAAGAGAAATGTAAACCGTTTTTTCTTTACTCGAATTATAAACACGACAATAATAAATGCTTTGTAAATATTAGTCGCAAATAATACTATTACCGTGACATACTTTCTTACATTTGAGTAAAACATAAAATTTATTGATCTAATTCTAATAACAGAAAACCCAACAAATTTCATCAAATGCTCAGGACTTCCATCCTTTCTCAGGGAGAAAAATGTTCAAATTCTATACTGCAATAAAAGATATATCTATATAATTCTATGGACATGACGATAAAAAGTATTTACAAAACAGAAAATAAAATAAATAAAAAAAAGATAATTTCAGGATCCTGAAAGCTCAATAAATTTTGTAAATCCCTGACGACAGAAATTACCACTTTAAGACGAAAAAAAGATAAAAAAACACCTGACAATCCGTAACATCTCTTACTTAGACCAGGTAGCTCCTAATTTCAGGTGAAAAGGCCAACGATAGCTTCCTGTCCCAGTCTACGGCATCTAATGGTACCTTAATCAATATTTCCTGGACTGAACTCGTACAGTCAGATTCGACAGTCACTCGCGTAGGTGAACCTTCTGCACTCTTTGCGATGTAAAAGTAATGAGCTGTGAGTGTCAGCCGACTTTTGAATTTGACTGTACAACCTTCTGGAATCCCTTGAAGTACGTAATCCCCCACCCCCACAAACCCCTACCCATACTGTCTGTTCACCGGGATAAAGAATCAAGGTCGCAACAAACTCCTAAAGTATTTATAACTCTTTCGAGGTTTTCTCTGTCTCAGACGAACAGAATCTCTGACAGAAGCGTCGTGGTTGTGACGGCACCTATTTCCTTTGCCGCCCGCAATACAGCCATACATATAGAAGCTTGGGCAAGTAAATAGATAACGTGCGTAAATGTGCATGCACTGCGTAAGGTCATGTAAATGTATGTCTGTGCTTTTACATAAAAAAATGATATACATGCTATAAATATATATATATATATATATATATATATATATATATATATATATATATATATATATATATATATATATATATGTACATATATAAAACAGGTAAATACGCAATGGAACAACTATTACGGCCAAGAGACAAAAAGTTAAAGAGTAACAGGATCGTTTGAAATGAAAAAAAAAAAAATGATAGTTAACCTCTATATTTGACTGCTAAGAGATATGTAATAACGAATGGTACATCTTGATACACAATCACCAACCGAATCAGTGTTTCCCATGGAACTGATTGACTCAAAATCGTTATATTTATCCGTTCTTCTCTCTTATTTTACGTATCTAGTCCACGACTAAAGAAAAAGTAAAATAAAATACAAGCAAAGTTAGAAATGTGGTTGAAGCATGAAGGAAACCAGTTAACAGACTCTGTTACACTAAAAATATGCGAGCAATTCAACTATGTTAGTGCAAACTTTGGCTGGTTAGACGAAGCAAGACTTGTTGGATCTTTCCTAGATCGTGACCCCCAAGGGTTTTCGGGGGTTGCTATCTAGGACTAATATTTCTTAGGGGTCAATATCTTGACGGTATTTACAGTCTTTTGTTTATGTTTTTACAGTAATCCCCAACGGGCTTGTACTAAACACGCCGCAAAGGTGGATACATACCTGGTTATTAACCCGCGGGGGTCACTGTCTGGGAAAGATCCGACTATAAAGCTGGCCCCTAATTGTGGTAAGGTTTTAAAGGGAAAAGGAGGTCTGGTGTAAATATCTGGACTCGGACCAACGAACTAAAACCTAGACATTATCTAAAGAACCACCCGGCAAGGCCTTTTCAAAAAATAAGCCGAGATATTTCCATAGTAACAAGGGACCCTCAAACTGATATGAAAGATTTAAATTGCTGATTTTAGGTTTATTGCATAATCAAATAAGACGGGTAACCTTACGCACTTCTCTAGTCCGAGCCCGCGGTATAGGAAAGGAGGTAAGAGGGGTAACAGCCAAAGAATGAAGGTTTCATATATATATATATATATATATATATATATATATATATATATATATATATATATGTGTGTGTGTGTGTATATATATATATATATATATATATATATATATATATATATATATATATATATATATATATATATATATATATATATATATATATATATATATATATATATATAATTTCTATACATGACTATGAAATATCTGTTAAAACAGAAATCCATCTAATAATAGGAGCCCACAAAAACGCCAAAAGATATAGGAAGATATTGCTATATTTCAGAGACCAGATTGTCTCTATATACTCTATATATATATATATATATATATATATATATATATATATATATATATATATATATATATATATATATATATATATATATATATATTCCTCTTGTATGAAGTAAATACACATATCTATACTATACGCACAATCGCAATTTTTAACACATTTATATACAGACTGACCATTTAGTTGCGCCTAGTTCAAACACAAGATCGCTTTCCCCTTTCAAGATCCACTAGAGCAATTGGACGTCATCATACGTCACTGCCTACGTCATCAACATTTGACCTGAAGCGAACACGAAGCGACCCTTATCAGGCAGCTCATGCTTCCTGCTGGACTGACAACGACTCGAATTCATTCTTACCTGAAATAGAAATGGAAATGAAAATTAGATTTTGTAAAACGAGATCACAGTCAAGATAATCGCCTTTTTATTAATTATATTTTACCGGGTTTTATATATCACCCATTAATATACACATAGTTGTTTTAATAATATATTTTTTCCTGAACCCATATGTCACGGCTATTAAATTCAATATTTTGCCAAGTGTATTTTTCGATGTAATATGCATCCCCATTACAGGCATTGTTACGAGAGAGAGAGAGAGAGAGAGAGAGAGAGAGAGAGAGAGAGAGAGAGAGAGAGAGAGAGAGAGTTACAAACGTTATATACTATATACATCCACATTACTATTGGAGAGAGAGAGAGAGAGAGAGAGAGAGAGAGAGAGAGAGAGAGAGAGAGAGAGAGAGAGAGATTTAAAATTACAGCATTGAGAAGAGAGAGAGAGAGAGAGAGAGAGAGAGAGAGAGAGAGAGAGAGAGAGAGAGAGAGATTTACATACATTATATATATATCCACATTACAGGCATTGTCAAGAGAGAGAGAGAGAGAGAGAGAGAGAGAGAGAGAGAGAGAGAGGGGCGAAGATTATCTGTCGTTTCTTGTAGCCTCGTGATATTTATTAAATCAAACTGAAAACCTGCAGACTCGAAATATGTCGTTTTCCCTCCGCAGAAAATCAACAGAAGAATGATTTACGGCAGGAAATTAATTGCGCCGTTTTTCGCTGCATATTCTACTTTGCTTATTTTTCCTTTTCTCATTTCCTCTGTTTCTGCGCATTTTGCCAACGCTCTGGATTCTTGATTGGGTTGCAAAGCGTTTCTAGTCTTTTCCTTGTTTTTATTTAGTGAGTGGTTCAAGGGTGTTCTTCGTGATATCATTCGGCAGGGAAGTGTTTGAAAGTCGATCAAAATATTAATACACAATATGCGTATATAAGTACAAAAGGCTTTTTATTCACAACGAATGCAAGCATACATTCATATATATACATCTTACATACATATCTATCTATCTATGTATCTATGTATCCATCTATCTATCTATTTATCTATCTATCTATCTATCTATATATATATATATATATATATATATATATATATATATATATATATATATATATATATATATATATATATATATATATACATACACATTCCTTTTAGCTTGAGTGACTCAGAGAACCTTCCGATTCCCAGCAAGTCTTGGAATGATGCTTCTAGCCATGTGCTCGTCTACAGACTGGTTGCAAAACTAGAAAGTTGACTAACAACCAGGTATATAATTCCCAACTTGGGTCAACAGAGGCAGGATAGTTTTAACGGACCCTGCGAGAATCTATATGAATACACACACACACACATATACCTTCCATTCGCACTACTGGAAGTCACTGGAGGGTACTGACGAGTGTTCGAGTCACTTAGATACCAATCCATTTATCACTTATAATTCCCCTTCGGTGATATTCCCGAAATAGCGCGAATTGGATATTAAGCGACATTTGTAGCTTAGTGTTTGTATATAAATCACGGTGATGTGATAAAAATTCACACTCACACATATATAATACTGTTAATATATATATATATATATATATATATATATATATATATATATATATATATATATATATACACATATATACATATAGTTACATATATATATATATATATATATATATATATATATATATATATATATATATATATATATATATATATATAATGTGGTAGGCCCAGAAAATCATAGAAAGAGCACAAATGAAGACTTACACCATATAAGGATTCGGGCAGAAAGCGTATGAGATAGAAGACTCTGGAGAGAAAATCCGAGAATAAAAGAAAATAATTCTGTCAGGATGATGAAGCAGAACGTTCACCAAAGGTTGTGCTGAACAATGAGCTTTAATACCTTCAATACTGCTGCTGAATTCGTTGTAATGCCAAGACAAGTATACGAGTATTTACAATCTCAAGAGATGATGCTATGTGTAAAACTGCAGGTGAGTTGAAACCATCAAATGATAGCGTCCAAATCAACGTGAGACAGGGAAAGAGACACAGACAGACAGAGAGACAAACAGAATTACTTAACGTGGAACAACTATACTCTACCGGCGTTAACCCATAAAAGGACGAGGAATAAGCGGGGGGAAAAGAAGAGAAAAAAGATAAAGAAAATAAAGGAAAGGGAAGATGAGTGATGCCACGCAGAAGAGAGAGAGAGAGAGAGAGAGAGAGAGAGAGAGAGAGAGAGAGAGAGAGAGAGAGAGAAGGGGAAGCACACACACATACAAGAGGGTTATAGACAAGGGGAAAGGGATCAACGCTATAAATAAGGGGAAAGAAGACATACGTCAATAAAATTTCAGGGGAAAGAGGTGCGTGTGCATGTGTGTGTGTGTGTGTGTGTGTGTTTCTGTTTATATGCATGTGTGTGTAGGATTGTGTGTGAATGTGTGTGAAATGCTGTGACACTTCAATACAAAGTGACCATAATTTACCGTTACTGACTTTTTGGCACAGATTTTCGAGTCTTTAAGAGACAGAGAGGAAAAAAAAAAAACCAAAGAAAAGGATTAATGTTTAGTCAAAGGTTACTCTATATATATAAATATAAAAACAAATATACATGCGTATATATATGTGTATACATAATGTGTGCGCGCATGCGTATGCTGAGTTATCTTTATATTTGACACCGATATACAGAAAGAAATAAAATCGTACAACGAAGAAAAAACACAATTGCACACAAAAACAAATATAAACATGGCGAGAAAGAACTCATCCTAAGAAATAAAAACCAGCTGCAAACAAAAACCCAAGCAATAAAAACAAAGGCGGAGGGTCAATGACAAATGAAAGTTTTGAAGGGTAAATGATATATATTCGTCACTGAGGGGAAAGATAGGAAAGAAAGCGCGAGGGTCAGTGTGAAGGAAAGTTTTCGGGGGAGAGAGAGAGAGAGAGAGAGAGAGAGAGAGAGAGAGAGAGAGAGAGAGAGAGAAGGGTGGAAAGGGGAGAAGAAACAGAGCCAAGTTCTGAAGTAAAACCGTCAGAGAATGAATAGAAGTAATAACATGTAGTTGAACATTTGTACTGATCACTATACCCGGTAGGTACTATTCTCTCTCTCTCTCTCTCTCTCTCTCTCTCTATCTCTATATATATCTATATATATATATATATATATATATATATATATATATATATATATATATATATATATATATATATATATATATATATATATATATATATATATATATATATATATATATATATATATATATATATATATATATATATATATATATGTACATATATATATATATGTATATATATGAATTTTATGTATTTTTCCCATATCTGTCTATTAGTAAGTCTGTCTACATGATTTGCCAGCTGAAGGTTTCCCCTTTAGAGGAGTGGCTTTGAAAAAGGTGGCACCCTTCTCTTTCTAAGCCTTCACACATCGAAATGAGGCTGCAAGCCCTATGCCCTGTGCACATGATGTCCATTGTGTCTAGGCGTCGACTGTTTCTAGCATTTCCTGACGAGGACCAAACCAAGAGCTAATTGCAAGACCTTAACTGTAGCAAACGTGTTACGGTTATCTCTGTATTCATGTATTTGCGCCTACGCTCTTTACAGGTAAATTTGAAATAACATGCTTGCTGTTATCCTCAGTTGTCATTAGGTATGGAGAGACTTAATCAAAACTACCAAGGATGAAGTTAAAAAAAATTGTGCTTTCAAACAATACTACTGTACAAATCCATATAAAAAAAACGTTCCAGCATCTCAGTAAACGGATGGTGAACAACATGTTTTAAGGGAAAAATATTTAGATACAATGTTTCTCTATGTGATGAATACGTATTTAGATATGTACAATGACCTCTTGACTTCTCTATTTTCCAATATTTTCGAACACGCTGTCCAGTGAAAGTCTTGAAATCCAAAAGGAAATAAATTGAGGAATTTTCCTTACCAGACGGGATTCCAACTGAAGCTGGTTAAAAGACTGAACTAAGTGCTTAGATCAAAAGACATAATGTCACATACGAAAGATCACAGTACAGGGCAAATAAAATGCCTCAGTAAGCGACTATCGTTGCCTTCAATGGTGAATGAAAGGCTTCCATAAACGGCAAACAAACTTAACACTAAACAGCGAACGAAATTCTTCAGTGTATCCTGTGGAAAAGGATCCAGTTGAGACGAATGAAATGTTTAAGCATACTTAATGAAAATACTTCAGTAAGTCAGAGAGCAAAACTTTTAAGTCGTTGGTAAATGAAACGTTTTAGCTAATTCTGATTAAATGTTTCAGTAAACGGCGACCGAAACGTTGTATGATGTGCCAATCAAGTTTCGCCAAATTTCGAGAGGTACCTTGACAAGTTTCAGTCAATGACGGACAAAACTCAATATAAAACGCTTCTTTCTGTCAATGACTGTAACGCCAGAAAACTCTCAATATTTAACTATATATTTTCAGTCAATGACCAACGGGTCACTTCACGGTGATGCAATGTTTCTTTCAGCAGTTACGAATAGAACGTTTCACTCGTTGACAATATAATAATTTTTTTTAGTTAATGGCAATAAAAACGTACAACCAACCGTCGATGAACGTTTCCTGGCAGATAATAATAATAAAAAGAATCTGAGTGGCGAATAAAATGATTCACTCTATGACAATGGAACGTTTCAGTAATAGTAAAAAAAAAAAAAACTTAAGTTTCAGCCTGAGCCAATGAAAATGTTCTTTCAGTCTGTGGAGAGAGACAGAAACGTTTCAGCGACAGGAGGTCATTTTTCTACGGACAGCGAAGGGAGAAAAATTTCCCTCAATGGCGAAAACGAAACGTTTCAGTCTACGAACGATGAATTGCATCCACACTTGTTTTGCTTACTCCCCAGAACTTGAGAGCAGGGCCGCTCGCATAAACAACGCCGGCGAACAGCCAAGACTCTCGAATAATTCCACCGTTTCTTCTTCTCTCGATCGCCTATTCTCATTCACGTGCATTTCGCTTTCGACTCCATTCATCCGTTTCCGATCCATATTGCAGATTCTTGTCTGACAACGCCAGACAAGACGCTGCCGGGCCGAGAGAGAGCATAAGTACTGAAAAACCAACGAAGTAATGAGAAAAATATTCGAGTTCTCCTCCTCTTCCTCCCCCACCCTTCTGGGCCACTACAACTGTTGCCAATTCACAAGACGTTTTTCTCAAATATGCTGTTCAAAGATTAATGGTATTGCTGGAGTGCTGGTATGTACTGAAATAATTTTAAGAACGACAAATATAGCCGACTTGATTTAAGAAACTAAGATAGCATGTAAATAGAACGACTGTTGAGTCTGACAGTTCAAAAGATGTTTATGAATATGAGTCGTTCAAATATGCATGGAAATACTGGAATGTTGCGTAAATTGAAGTTTTCATTTAAAAATGGTATCATTTCATAATTTAGTCAAGGTACCGAAGAAGGAAATAATAACAACGCATTTAAGACCAAAAACCGATTTTGATCTCAAGAGATTTCAGCAGCGGAAGAAATTGGCAACAGTGGGCCATGTGTCCACTCCACATCGAAAGCTAGTTTGATGTCACTCACTTGATTTCAACACATTCAAGGCTCAGGGTGGCTTCTGGGAAGGCAAAATGCTGACTCGGAAACATAGCCACCATTGGAATTCGGTCATGACATTTTTTCTCACTGTCTGGGAAAAATACTTAAATTCCAAGTATAAAGTCTAAAAATATTTTTTATTAATAATATCAAATGGCGAACACACTTATCACATGCCTAAAAGGGTACTAACTTGAATTTCAAAACCAGCTTCTACAGAATATAGAAACGAAATGTCTGTAAATGTAATTTAAAAATTTTTGGCTAATTTTTTTCTTTACAACTGTAATTGTTATAATATAACAAGGAAAAAACGCGCCGAAGTTTCTTCGGCGAAATCGAGTTTTCTGTACAGCGTATAATGCTGTATGAAACTTTAGCCGACCGTAAAGGCCCGTGTTGTTGCGGTGCCAGACGTACCATCATGGCGAATTTTAACCTTGAATAAAATAAAAACTACTGAGGTTAGAGGGCTGCAATTTGGTATGTTTGATGATTGGAGGGTGGACGATCAACATACCAATTTGCAGCCCTCTAGCCTCAGTAGTTTTTAAGATCTGAGGGCGGACAGAAAGAGTGCGGACAGACAGACAAAGCCATATCAATAGTTTTCTTTTGCAGAAAACTAAAAACAGAAATCTGAATGAAAAAAATACCAGAAAATGCAGATGAAAATTGAAAACAAAACAAATTCACTTGCATTACTTAAACTCTTACTTTCACCTTGCCTTTGTGTCTTTGCATTCAGTGAGTGCATCAGCCCGAGCTGAAGCATCGGACTGCATACATCTTTTCCTGTTGTTGTTTTCTACATAACAATTACATTCGTTGTCGCAGCAGGATGGTTCTGGAGGCTAGTACTGAAGTCTGATGCCTGAACGCGCTTTCCGATGCTTACGCTGCAATTTAGATGCTACCTTAACAAGCTGATTATCTCCCTCTCTCTCTCTCTCTCTCTCTCTCTCTCTCTCTCTCTCTCTCTCTCTCTCTCTCTCTCTCTCTCTCTCTCCGAGTTCAATGCCCTAATGTTCAAACACCCATCATCTCAACAACCACAAAGTAACTGATGATGGAGATTTCCCTGAACAATTGTAAGTGAAGGAAATTAAAGACGCATGTTTTTATTACTAAAGATTTCTTTTGCATCATGGTGAACATTAAAACCCTTATCAGGGTAAACATTATCAATTAATTTATACAAAACTAATTCGAAAACAAAAACTCCATACTCACGCAGGGAAATGCACTTCTCCATACTCACACGTTAATCATCAGTAACAAAATTACGAGAAGTTGTCAAAATTGTTGAATTAATTTGCACCAGTTACTCGTTATTCACCAAATGCGCAGACACAGTTAAGACAACTCTCAAATCCCATTCACTAAAACAATCACTTCTCATCCGCTCACCAAGATAATCTCTCATCATCTTTTACTAAGAAAACTATTCCTTAGCCAGTACCTGGGACAATCACCCCTTATCCAATCATTAGGACGATTAATTCTCATCCAAACACTACTATTAACATTCATTTTCCGATAAAGAGGCAATAACTCCTTATCTAGTTAATGAGGCAATCTCTCATTCTGATACAAATACAATTGTTCAAACCCAGATACTCAAGCATCTATGAAATCCTGCTTAAATATGAGTGTAGCGCTTCCGTTGACGTAATAGAAAGGGCAAGTACGTATATATATATATATATATATATATATATATATATATATATATATATATATATATATATATATATATATATATATATATATAACTAATCTGCACTTGATCACGTGTTTCACAAAATAAATTTCTGATTCACACGGGATCGAACCCTTCTCTCCAACGAAGGGAGAGACGTTGGTAGCGCCCTTATTTTTCATTTGAGAGACTTGGTTTGATCATGGGGTGAGTCAGGATTTATATATATACAGTATATATATATATATATATATATATATATATATATATATATATATATATATATATATATATATATATGTGTGTGTGTGTGTGTAACTGAATCACGAAAATACTGAACGTGATGAATATATGAATAAAGACAAAATCCACGAAGGAAAGCGAAACACTGGAGTGCTGCGAGGTCTTTCGACTGTCGTCCTTTACCTAGCACTCCGGTGTTCATCTTTCCTCCGTGGATTTTGTCTTTATACATACATACATACATATATATATATATATATATATATATATATATATATATATATATATATATATATATATATACATATATACATATAATACATATATTAAAAATAAAGGGTAACTTTATATTTTACACAATAGTTAGACGATTCAAAAAAATATTCCCATGCTTTACCGACGTTTAATTTCTACACTTTATTTTCGTTTTCTTAACAGAATGCGTGGTGATGCAAATTCGACAAAAAAAAAAATTTTTTTTTTATGTTAGCACCTCTTTTTTTTCAGTAAGCTTGCCCAGTCAGTAACAGATCACCGACTAAAGGCCCCAACAAGAAATGTGTGCTGAATGATTTCCTTCTTTTACGTGCAGAGAAACTTAACTCTTAAAGAAGCACAGCATCGAGGAGTGACGGAGAGCAGTGATAGATTGTAAGAAATATTCTTATACTGAATTCCATGTTGAGGAAATATTAGTGTCGTCTTGCTGTAATCTAAGAGCTTATGTGACGTAAAGGCTCACAAGAGCATACTTTACATACGTCAACCATATATTTTGTCTCTTACTACAGCCCTATACTCTGATCAATGTTTACCCAAGACAGGACTCTAGCAGTGGCAAAACGATAAGCTTTATCTATATTAATTTCTTAAGTGGGTGGAATTCTTAATTTCGTTCACAAGTTACTGGGAGAAGTATTTCAAGTACCAATTATAATAATGTCTAATTCACGATTAATTGTATGAAGGGAAATTTACACTGTCTACGTTGGAATGGTTGTGGCAAATGAAGCTTTTACTTACATTTCCAGTGAGTAAAAAACAAAATATAAATGACATTCAAAAGCCTGTCTTTTATCATAAAACATTATCCAATTCTTCATCGCAGACATACGTAGCACTCATTATAACATTTTTTGTGAGATTAAATTTTACCCTTTTAGTTATTGGCTTTATCTTATAGCATAACTAACGATACATAATAAGCAGAATGTTTTGCTCTGAAATACAATAATTGAGAGCTGAAAATTAATCTTTCCACCACGACCCTGGAATCAGATATCCATTTTAGAAG
Organism: Macrobrachium rosenbergii; assembly: GCF_040412425.1. NCBI lineage: Eukaryota > Metazoa > Arthropoda > Malacostraca > Decapoda > Palaemonidae > Macrobrachium > Macrobrachium rosenbergii. Next base: position 45,759,265 of record NC_089763.1, on the reverse strand, counting down.
TAGATTTTGTAGAGGCCCTTTTTAAAACTGCATCACTACTGATGCGTCTGTACAAGCAACATTACTTTGTCGGAGGAATATTTTGTGTTGTTGTTTTCCATTAGTTTCTAAGTGATAATGCATCTGGTCGAGTATGCCTCACGGATCGGTGGAAATTCACTTTCATTGTATTGTTCCGCGAATATACTGATCTGCTTCCTGGGAAGGTTACCGTCCACGTTCTGTGTATTAACGTTATTAATTGTTTCTTCTCCTGTATGTGTATGTGTGCTTGCGTGTTTACACAGGCCGTTCTCGCTGTCGCGGTCTTTTCATTTAACAAGAACGAACGTTGCGTCTTATTTCCATCAAACAATGACAGCAAATAAAAAACTGAGTGTCTTTCCAGCGACCGTAATTAACTGAAGAGAAATAGTAAAGATTTGTGTTCATGGAACTTAATGAGAGAGAGAGAGAGAGAGAGAGAGAGAGAGAGAGAGAGAGAGAGAGAGAGAGAGAGAGAGAGAGAGAGAGAGAGGGACGTGGAGGGGTTGGTGAAAACTTAGATATCCAGGAAAAGTCTCCGCGATAAATATCTGAAACACGAAGAAGAAGGACAAGATTATTAAAAGACCTAAACTTCAGATGGCAGTAAACAACTAAAAACATCTAATTTAGATACGAAAAACTTGTACGAATTTGACTTTTCGTGGCCTCTAGATATGGACCTCGGAAAGGCATAATTTCGGGATGTGGAAGAATTTGAAATGCGAGTCTGACGGAAAGTGATACTTAAGCTGAAAGGCTGAAAATATGGCAGAGTATGTAGAGGGGTATAAAATAGATAATGAAAGAATACAATACATGACAAAGGTTTTTAAAGGTTGTAATTGAGGAATAACAGAAATTATGAGTTCATCAGGATAGAGGGGAACAGAAATCCAAGCTGAACGGTCAAATTAAAGACTGAATTGAAAATAAACCCTTCCATGGAAGTGTCTGTGTAGCAATGGTTATGATAACATACGTGCACACATTCATTCATACAATATATATATATATATATATATATATATATATATATATATATATATATATATATATATATATATATATATGTATACAGTATATATGTGTGTGCGATAATCTCTTGAAGGATGAAAGGTAATAAGAGTCAGGTCTATTTAGGCTCTAGAAATCCACATAATCATAACTAAATCAACGAAAGAGTCAATTTCAAATATATTCTCACTGGAACGTTCGATGTATCTTCTGTCACTCGGGTATTCAGTTATGATAAAACAAATTAAATAAATCTCGACCTTTATTCCGTTAAAAATGCAACTAGATACGTCCATTTTTATCTACAAATGAAAAATCAAATGTTTATCGGCTGTTTCTTTGTGCGTTAAGATATCAGCGCTTTCGCCAAAGTTCATTCCGTGCCGCCTCGTAGACGGATATCAATGAAGCGGAAAAACAAATGCCTGGTAGAGGTGGCAGGGATAAACATATTCATTTCAACTCCTTACATGATGTAGTTCTTTACCTGATTTAAATAAAGTTATAATTACATGGTAATTCTAAATAAACTGATAATTACTATCATTATCTAAAACTGAGGATTCCTCACATAATCTAAATACGCACAGAATTAATTGGATGTTCTGAGTAAACATATAATTCCTGCAAGATCTAAGTGAAGTTGGGATTCCTAGCAAAATTTAAACAAACTCAAAATTTCTTATATCATCTAAATACATTTACACTCCGTTACAAGACCAAAATCATTGAATTATCTAACTTCAGATCTCTCACACGACTCGAAGCAACACAGAATTTCAGTATATAATCTAAAAGCTAAAGCTAAATAATCTGGCGGCATTCAAAATGGCGAGGTTCACTGAGAAAGAAACACGGGATGACTGACGCATTAACAAAGACAATATCATTGTGATGCTCTTCGAGATATTCCTGGCGAGAGGGTCTTTATAACTTTGTTTCCGGTCATGTCACCCTAAGCCTTGCGATGAATCAATATTGCTGGCTAGTTTCAATTTACAGTGACGGAGAATCTTGCGTGCATTCTGTTTACACTTGCTTGACCTTGCTTTATCGGTTTTTGGACATCATTTTGGCCCACTTTCGCCCAAAAAACAATGTTAAGGGTCGAAAATGAAACAATGGTTCGTTGAAGCTACGATTGAACGCACGTAACAGGCAAGGAGAGGAAGCGAATATTTAGTGAGGATTGGACATTAATTCCATTAATTCCCTATTTTACATCTGACGACATTCACGAATCTGGAAGTAATATATTTTGGAGGGTGGGCGGGTTTAAAAAAGAAACGCTGAAAACTAATTCATTCCCACGAGAGAGAGAGAGAGAGAGCGGGAGGGGGGGAGGGGCTGCCATTCATTTAGAACAAATAATCCAGCAGTTTGGCAAGAAAATATCTTAATAATTTGGAGTTGCTTGGCTTATTTATCTCTTGGAAATAATTACCCCATGGAGAGTTAACAACACTCGGAAAAACCTTAAGTTGGTTTTATTTCTTGGATGTTTCGTTTGGTACGGCCAAAATTAAGTCCTAGTTTAGCCCAGGTCAGACAGAAACCAGTAAATGAGACGAGAATATTGTCAGAATCAAAAAGAATAAAAAAGAGAGCTGGAAGAAAATTACAAAGCTTGGTAGTGCAGGAGAAGAATCCAGCACTGATTCGTGAAAACAACGGTAAATTATTCTGTTATTCTAGCAATGAAATCAGGGCCATTAAATAATACCAAAGACATTCAGGAGAGAGAGAGAGAGAGAGAGAGAGAGAGAGAGAGAGAGAGAGAGAGAGAGAGAGAGAGAGAGAGAGAAAGCATATAATTGCACCTTTTTGCAAACCAAGAAAGACGCTTCTCACCACTGTCAGCTCTACAGCTCTTCAGGTTTGATGTTCCGTAATCTTTTTTTTTTTGTCTTAAGTTTTCTTACTTGTGAGCGGTGGAGTCACTGATTTCTAACAATTATGTTAACTTTCCACTTCTACGCTTCAGTGCCCATGAGGAAAGTTGTTATAACTATATGTTAGGAGTACTTGCTGTATGTACATACTTAAATGCATACATACACACTTACATACAGTGTGATAAACAGCTTAACGTATGAACCTTTTGAAGAAGAAAATTGTTATAGCTATACATTGGGAATAACTGCGGTAGAAGATAGCATCTATACTGCTACCCATCTGCATGTAGTGTATATTCATCAACGCAAGATTAATTTCAGTGTAATATTTCGCGATCTGATCACATGAAAACGTCATAGTCATGTTATAAATATGCACAAAAGAACAACATTAATGTAGCATTTGTTAAATTCTAATCCGCAGTACTAAAATGACGTGTGATGTGAGTTTCTTAAGAAAATTAAAGCGACTATACGTAATTTCTACTTGCTGTCTTTTTGAATGAAGTGGCGCAGTAAGGGAAGAAGAAGAAGAAGAAGTGAAAAGAGATTCGGAAATGAGGAGCATTTCTATCTCAGATTAATAATACTACAAAAGATAACTAAATAAAAAAAAAACCTGATCGGATTTAGTCAAAACAAGGAAACACACTAGAAAATTAGTAACTTCAATATCGACAACAATGACAGCCTCAGAGAGAGAGAGAGAGAGAGAGAGAGAGAGAGAGAGAGAGAGAGAGAGAACATATCTCTTTATCGAGGCCCTCCTGCTCCTAATTATGATCTGATCGTGTACATTCTGACGAAGTACAGATCAATCACGACTGTCAGTCTCTTTTCCCTCTCGATCTCCCTTCCTGACCACAGCCTAGGACAAACAGAGAGAGAGAGAGAGAGAGAGAGAGAGAGAGAGAGAGAGAGAGAGAGAGAGAGAGAGAGAGAGATTCAAAACGACCTTATCTCTTTAGGTGAACTCAGAATTAACCTATCTTCAGAGACTATTTCCAGTTTTCGCCGAGCTTTGAATTAGCAAAAAGGTCAGGCTTTCTAAAAAAAAAAAAAATATTAAGTGTTTTGCTTTAATATTTTCTCTTAGTGTTTCTCTATTCAATCATACATGTGACTTCTCTTCTATATTTCAGGAGGAAAGTTTCATCGTGTAGCGAACGAGATGGGCAGGGTTGCCCAAAACACACTAAACACAAACAGACATAAAAATCATAAACATAAATGGTATCAAATAACAGTACGGCACTCAGGCGAACACAATAAATGTGAAAAAACGCAAATAAAAACGTGGCTCTCTTTCATCTATTTCAGATCATCCCACGCCCGCACATATGAGAAAATCAGAGCGTACAGGGCAACGTTTCTTCCTTGCAAAATTATAAGCGTTGTTGATACTTCAAGTCTACTGCGATTGGTAATGGGTTCTAGTGGGGCCCGAGACCAAACACATCCAACACAAAAACGTAGTCACCTTCAATATACATACAAAATACATTCAAACAGTACCCCCGTGCCAGAAACATCAAATTTTATTTCTCTCAAGTCAACATTAAAATACATATACACAACCACCCTGCCAGGCATTCGTTCCGCAAATACACCTACGCACATACATATATACCTCTCATCGCCAAAGCATTCGTCCTCCAGACACACGTTTGTCCAAATATCATTTCATGCGATGGGCAATAAAGGCAATCAGTATGATTAATCCGAATGCAATATCATTGCAGTTCCTGATTATTATCCTCTAAGCGCTCTAATTATTCGTGGCGACAGAATGACATTCCTAGTGGCACCATCGAATTCGGTTTAGATGGGTTTGTCCCTGCATTCCAATGTAATGGATGGG
>NC_089763.1:45736968-45751968 GCF_040412425.1 Macrobrachium rosenbergii | reverse complement strand
GTCACAACAAATAGAGCAACGAGACAGACTTTTTCAGTTTAAAAATAATCAGTAGAAATCTTATGGCAAACCATTCATTTAGTGAATGGTCGCAGAACTTCAGTATTCGGCAACCATTCACTAAATGCAGGAAAAAGAGGCAGAAAGATGGCCTAACGTATTTACATACATAGATAGAGAGTTAGATGAAGTGAGCATTTGCTAAGATTAAGAAAACAAGCGAGCAACGTTCGTGCCAAATAAGAAATTATTATTATTATTATTATTATTATTATTATTATTATTATTATTATTATTATTATTATTATTAGTCCAAAGAGAAATACCTGAGAGTCAAAATATAAAAAAAACAATTGGAAGAATAGTAAATATAAAAGATGAATAACTATAAAACAAGTAAATACGTAAAAACACTTCAATAAATAGCAAATAAAAAACTATAGGAAATATTCGGTATATAAGTATGATGAAAGGGACGAAAGAAAACTGTTTGATCAAGAACGACAAAGCCAAGATAACGTCCTCTTTTTTCTCGAGCTATGCCGGAGTTGGCCGAAAAGAGTGTGATCATAACAGGATCTGTATTCTTACCATTTACACACATACACACACACACACACACACACGCACAAATGATAACCTGTACCACAGAGCGACTGATGCTAACAGGATCCATCCAGGTATGAAATCATCAACATTTCATGCATAATTAAACCTGCAGAAACTGACATACTATCGTCTGAAGATAACGCAAAAGAAGGTAAGTAAAGTGAGGTGATACCTCGGTTACTCTGGAAATCCTGTATCACAGAAAATTCAAAACCAGTTTATACATTCATAATGAAAATAAGACCTGGTCCATCGAAGAATTAAGCCGCAACCGTAAAATACCAAAAGTAAAACGCCCCAGATGCCTGCTGGAATTGGGAGTGGATCATTAAATTATATCCGATATGGAACAGTGTACACAAAGTATATAAAGTAAGGGGGATGATACACATGGAGATTAAAAAAAAAGTGATGAAAATTGTCTTTTCATTTTACTTTTATCTCGATTTGCGATTCCTCAAACGAGTTTCATCCAGATAAAAAAAACTTTAAAACAGTCTGTTTAAAGTAGGAAACAATATGAAGCAAGTTCACTTGAGCAGAGTATTTGCAAATAAAAATTACAGGTAAAGAGAGAGAGAGAGAGAGACAGAGAGAGAGAGAGAGAGAGAGAGAGAGAGAGAGAGAGAGAGAGAGAGAGAGAGAGAGAGAGAGAGAGCTATTTTTAGTTCATTTGAGAAGAGTATAACAAATAACTTGACTACCTAAAAGGAGAGAGAGAGAGAGAGAGAGAGAGAGAGAGAGAGAGAGAGAGAGAGAGAGAGAGAGAGTTATTTTCGCAGCTATTTTCAGTTCATTTAAGAAGAGTATAACAAATAACTACCTAAAGAGAGAGAGAGAGAGAGAGAGAGAGAGAGAGAGAGAGAGAGAGAGAGACTCATCAGTACTTCGCGAATAAGCATGACCTTATAAAAATGTTCAGAATGGACACAAAAACGACTCGTCATCAACAACAGCCCGGCTCTTGCCATAACGAACAACTCTCTGAAAAAAAAATAAATTTCATCAAAACGCTCACTTTTTTTTCCTTTTTTGAGAAATATTTTTGTGAAACTGAAAATCTGAAATCTGAATATCTGAAATCTGTCATGACCGACGGGTGAATATGAGTGAGGTGAGTCGAAAGGGAAAGAGAGAAAGAGAAAGAACGGAAAAAAATACGTCAACAACAGATTAATTTTATTCTTTTCGACGAGCTTAAATCTCAGAATGAATTTTGAAATGTATCTCTTTTTTTTCATCCGCCATTTTTTCTGATTTTTTTCTCGAATGACCGTTTCTGACCGTTGCCTCGGGCGTGCTAATACCCAGGCAGACAGAAGGCTGATTTTAGAGCAGGGGAATAAATTAATAATCACGGGAAGTCACATTTATGTCTAAAAAAGGGAAGTTATCTTGGCTCAATTGTCACGTAGGAACATAAGAATTCTTAGTTAGCGATTTTATTCCAAATCATTAGTACTATTATTACTAAAAGAAGTTGGTCAGCTGACAGGAGGAGGCCAAAGGGACCAGATAAAAAGTAAAAGGAGGAAGCAATGCGGCTGGGGCCGAAGGGTCGGTACAAAAATCTTTATCACTACCTACAGTATGCCACGCAACGGTGGAAAACGCCTAAAAGGCCATTAACTTACAAGCCAAGTTTCCACGAGATAGAATAAACCCCGTTTCTGAAAAAAGCGGAAAGTGGTGAAGAAATATAAAGAAACCAATACACAATAAAGAGAGCAATGCAGGATGTCCAACCTGAATGAAAAATTTTAAAACGAAAGTTAACAGTTGATTGCATAAAACTCAGTTTCATACTGTTTCATGCAAGTTTCTTTTACGAAGGTTAGTTATTGTTCGAAGACAATATGGTCAGGCTTCCTCGGAATCAAATGCCCATTTGTGAGAATAGAAAGAAAACTACAATTAATGGAAGATAAATTAACAAACGAACATGTGTTTAGAGACAGCAAACCTCCTCCAAGGCTGAGCTATCTAACCCCTAAACGTTCCCCTCTACTTAAAAAGTTACATTAGAAGACCTTCCAAAACCTAATCGTTTCACTTGAAATTTTCGTAAAATTCCAAAACAACTTTGCGAGCGATTTTTCTAACAAATAATCAGAAACAAAAATATAACTTCTAACTTCTATGGAAAATTATGGAGAATGATAAACGAACACTTGACCAGCATGAAAGCTGTACTTCAAATAATCTTTCTTCGTATCTTCAAGATCTTTAAGTAGAATGCTGAGAAGAAAAAGCTCCTAACTCTCTTTATTATGAGACATAATTATTTCTAAAGCTTTTTTTCGTCATGATATATTAGCAAAATACGAAGAATAAGAAATAACTTACAATTTTCTTGAAGGACGGACGTATTTCATAAGCTTTCTTCATCATCATGAGTTACAGAAAAAAAACTTTCTTATCGGAAGAACAAGGAAATTATTGTCCACAAATAAAGCAAATTAAAGAAAATTAGCAAAAGACATACCAAAAATTTGTTTCTTGTGGCTTTTAAGCAAAATAAGATAAGTAGAGACAAATCTCCATTCCACTGATTTGCAGCCGTCTTCAAAAAGCTTTTATCACGAGCTATATGCAAAAATAAGGAAAAGGTTAACATAAAATCACCGTTGTTTCCCCGCCTGAAAGACGTATGTCAAACACCCTCATGGTTTGCAAGGCAAAATGCCAGAAAACAAGTAAGGGCTTATGTCCTCAATTTCAAATCTTTGCTTATCGTGAATGACGTGACAAAACGCGGAGAATGAGGGTGCAAATTCAATGCTAACTGAGAGCCACAATTCAAAAATATTTCCCTGAGGCTATAAAACGAAAAACGAAGAAAATGGAACAAAATCCAAACTTTTCCAAGTAAAAGCCGGTCTTTTAAAGCCGACAAAAAAAAAGAACAAGTAAAAGAAAGTTTGAACAAATGTATTCATAATTTTTCCGATATCCCGCTCATACATTTACAAGTAACCCTTCTGGCTCTTCCGTCCTTTAGAAATATATTGTTGACACTTTCATTCCAGGATTCCCATTAAATCTGCGATTAATCATTGTTTTCCATTTTATTTTTTCATGAAATATTTGCGAGGCCGATTTACTCTGAATTCCCACTGACTGTATTTATAAGTCGCTGAACGTGAAAACTAAAAGTAATTATTACCAGAATCTATTGAACAGAAATCGCAAAATGAAAGCTGACAATGACGCTCTTCCGTCGCTCGCTTTCTGAATTATGGAAAGGATTCATCGCCGCCGGCAAAGTTCAGTTCGAAATCACTGCATCTACTGGTAGATTAATGTTTAAAAAGAAAGGTGTGTGAATGTCGTTGAAAACTAATTAAGCGAGAATTTAAAAAGCGGCGATATAAACATTTCCTTTTTAATTGCTATGGCTAATGGGACAGGCAGACACCCCGATGCCCTTTTCTACACCAGGCCCGAAGGGACAACAAAAGGCAACAGAAGGAAGATGGGTCATGGGTTTTAACCATGAAGGAGTAATGGGACTTTCTGCCTCTAAAAGGAAGATACGGTATATGAGTCAGGGGTTAAGGTGGAATTATATATATATATATATATATATATATATATATATATATATATATATATATATATATATATATATATATATATATATATATATATATATATATATATATATATATATATATATATATATATATATATATATATACTGTATATGTGTGTGTGCGTGCGTAACTCAAAGAGATTTCAAGAACAGAGACGAGGATTATAGCAGGTCTTAAGAGAACATCATCGTTTATCATCTTTACACGAGGTAGAGAGAGAGAGAGAGAGAGAGAGAGAGAGAGAGAGAGAGAGAGAGAGAGAGAGAGAGAGAGAGAGCGAGCGAGCGAGAGAGGAACATGTTAGAAGTTACGACACTTTTACAAATGCGTAGAAGTAAATAAAGTATTAAAGAGATGTATTAAGATTCGTACATCTACTGTAGAATTACCTTTTATTCTTAAATAACCTTTAGGGAAAGAGTATTCTTGCGGTACAAAAAAAAAAAAATAACAATAAAATGCAACTGGAGACAAAAGAGTACAAGAGAAGGCGTGATAATTACATATCCAGGAATGTCTGGAATATTTACAAAAATCATCTTCACGACGGACTTCCTCAATCACAATACGTAATAAAATTATGAAAAAGAAGCGACAAGTATTTTAGGAATTGCACTGAAGTTTCCGGTTTACTGTATGTGCATACTATAACATATACATACATATATAAGCGCACACACACTCTCTCTCTCTCTCTCTCTCTCTCTCTCTCTCTCTCTCTCTCTCTCTCTCTCTCTCTCTCTCTCTATATATATATATATATATATATATATATATATATATATATATATATATATATATATATATATATATATATATATATATATATACATATATATATATATATATCAGACTTGCACATGAGCCTTTAGACTTCACCCAATTCATCACAAAGTCAAGTGCACGCAGAAATTGATGTGGGGGCGTAGGGGAGGGGAGGTGGAGAGTTAGTTGTGGGTGGTATGATGCTCATTAAAAGCCTACAACCGCCACTACCTTCTTAGGCGGATGCCCACCAAGACATCACCGCGTCTCGTTTATTTTGAATAAAGGTCGTGATGAATCCCCGAGAGAGAGAGAGAGAGAGAGAGAGAGAGAGAGAGAGAGAGAGAGAGAGAGAGAGAGATGACTTAACACAGAGCACACAGGAAACAGTGGTAACTGCAAACCTTGGTGATAAAGAGGAAGAAAAACATCAACAACGGTAGGTTTGTTGTCGTGACAAACAGAGAATTTAGACTCAAACTTAAAATCACATAAATATAATGCTAATATTAATAGTGCGCCCACACTGGCAAATCGCTGGTATAAACACACAATAAATTTTTCCTACTTTGAAATTGTACACTTGAGTTTCAGGAAATTTCATGATCTAGTCAAATTCGCTGTTGTATACTCTTAATAAATTATACAGTAATGACTAAACCTCTAAAATAAAATTCAATAATCAAGCTCTTAAAAAAAAAGCGCAAATAGAAAGCGCTCGATAAAACCAAGGTAATAAGCTAATAAAATAATAATGATAATATGGCAACTCAAAGTCCCGGTCCAAGTACTGTATACAGATGGTGGAGGAGGAGAGAGAGAGAGAGAGAGAGAGAGAGAGAGAGAGAGAGAGAGACGTAGGTAAGAGGAGGCACATGGGGAGAGAGGATGGGGAGAGAGAGAGAGAGAGAGAGGAGAGGAGGAGAGAGAGAGAGAGAGAGAGAGAGAGAGAGAGAGAGGAGAGGGGAGGAGATGGGGAGGGGTGGAGATGGACAAAGGAGAGGAGCCACTGCTGAGCAAAGGAGGAGAAGGGAAATTGCATGTATGCAGTCAAGGTGCCTTGAAACGATAAGGGGAAGGAGGGATGGGGAAGTGGGAGGGGAGGGAGGGAGGGAGGAACAGGGAGGAGGGGGAGGCGAATGATGCAAGGGACGCAGAGGAGGGGGGGGGAGGCGGGTAGATGGGCCAAGATTCTTAACAAGCAATATCTTCGATGCCTAGGAATTATCGTCAGGAGGTCAACGAGACCGAACGAATAAGGGGTTAACATGTAAAGGGCGACTTGTGCTTGGAAAGCAACAAAAACAACAAATACAGCGATGTCATAAACGGTCGAAGTGCACAGCTAAACGGAACGACGTTCGTACATACGTATTTGTGAACATATTATGAAGAGAAACGCAGTTTACCAAGAAAATTTACGAGTTAACCCACTTATGCAAACTAAATTTGACTAATAGAATGTAAGGAGTTCACAATTACATTCGAATATAAGGAGTACACAAACATGTAGGTGTCACAATGTGCGTGTGTAATTATACATATACATACATACGTGTACACGCTAAAACACACACACACATTATATATATATATATATATATATATATATATATATATATATATATATATATATATATATATATATATATATATATATATATATATATATATATTATTCAAGCAAATTTCCTCAAGAACATTTTCCCCGTGTGAATTTACCTTGACAACGAGAGGGAGAGAGAGATTTAGGGAAGGGGGTTAAGAAGGGGTCCCCCACCCAGAAGGGGCTGGAGAGGAGGCGGGGTTGAGGTGGATCCGGGCTAAGGCTCTGTGAGCACCAGGAAATGAGACGTTGGTGAAAATGTTACAGGCAAAAGGATGAACGGTCGTAGAACAATAAAAAGAGGAAAAATAAGCGCTGGGAAGACGGCAGAGATCTCTCGCGTTTGAGGAAACTATAAATGGAAGGAAAGAGAAGACTGGAGGAGAGAAGAAGGAAGAACTTGGGGTAGGTGAAGAGGGGGAAAACCACACAATCCCGGCCTATGGCGGAAAACGAAGCTTGATAAACAAACGGCCAATCATGGCAAGAGCAATTAAATAAATAAATAAATAATATACAAATATATATATATATATATAAATATATATATATATATATATATATTATATATATATATATATATATATATATATGTATATATATATAATATATAATATATATGGGGCTTTAAACAGATTGAAAGAGCTTCAAAAAGAAAATCCTTCTAAAGGAGTTAATTACTCGGCTTTTCTTTTTTTTCCCTTTTAAGAGATATGGGGGACAGACTTCTTACTGAGAGAGAGAGAGAGAGAGAGAGAGAGAGAGAGAGAGAGAGAGAGAGAGAGAGAGAGAGAGAGTTTACCGAAATAAACGATTTTTCTGCTTCTCGGAGAGTGCAAAAGACGGCAGCGATGTCCCCAAAAAGAGAATGTGGGCCAAAGGAGGATTGCATGACGGCCGAGAACAAATAGATTAAGGCAGCGTCCGAAGCAAGACCGAACCAGAACAGAAGAAGCAATTACAGAGATTACGATACGAAAAAAGAATGTAATACAGAGCCTTGGAGATAATGAATCGAAAGATGAAACCTCTGTCTTGCCAGAAAGATCGAAGCGCTCCATTCGTTTTCCAGTGAAGGTTACACCTAAAAGAGAGAGAGAGAGAGAGAGAGAGAGAGAGAGAGAGAGAGAGAGAGAGAGAGAGAGAGAGAGTTGTCATGAAGCCAAAAGGAAAATGAGAATACAGTTGAAGGTTCTTACAAGAATGTTTACTTCTATTCATTAAGGAGAGTCTATATCAAGGTACATTATGTATTTATGTTACATTTATGCCTAATTTTTTATCTGTTTATCTGCACATGTATTCAAAAACTAGAGAGAGAGAGAGAGAGAGAGAGAGAGAGAGAGAGAGAGAGAGAGAGAGAGAGAGAGAGAGAGAAGAGAATGTGACAATATACGCAGAACTTGTCTACTTTCAAGTGATAACAGATTATTTGGTACGATAAAGTCACCTGCTTACCTCGGCCTTTCTAATCAAAATAAACTAATAAAACATAATTAGCATAGGAAACTATTCCTGATAATATAAGTGAAAATTCACCGTACGTTTTTCCTTCTCTCTCCCACTTTTGGATATATACCCATATAAATATATACATACCTGAAACTCACACACACACACACAAACACACACACACACACACACACACACACATATATATATATATATATATATATATATATATATATATATATATATATATATATATATATATATATATATATATATATATATATAAATGACTCACCATCAGAACTCTCCACAATTATTGTTATGCAACAGCAATTTGATGAAACAAACGTAATTAACTCGACACAAATAGCTTCCTCTTCAAGGGGCGAGCCTTCATAAACAACGGTATGCACATCCAGCAAAAGGGAGCATTAGCTGCTTTGATCCGAGTCACTTTCAGGAGACAAGAGCCACGAGGCTGCAGTGAGGTTAGAATGAGGTGATTCTTTTGTACCCGTGGACCTCTCATAGATATATCATATTCTACATAACTAATATACACTGCTATTACTTTACTACTAGCAGTGCTCGCAGTAATATCCATGATTTTATTAGTAATGTAGGTATGGACTTCTTTTCATTATTATCATCAATAGAAGCGGTACCTTCAGTAGCCCATTCAATTTTACCTACCATAATACTCTAAGCAGAGTAAGTAGTAGTAACAGCAGGAAATCCAGTGATTATTTTTTACCTGACCAATAATTCCAATAATCTGTGTAAAGAGGGATTGGAGGGCAATAACTAGGATGTACAGTACTTTATTCATAATTCCAGAGAAAATGACAACATTTTCGTGTTATTATCTCCGTTCTCTATGGCACTTACCGCCTCGTCCCAACTGCTCCAAGATCTTCTATGTTCTGATATTATCCATGTCATTCTTAGCCTTCTAACATCATTCGCCTATATCTAATTACCTTTCAACATTCTCTTTCCTACAAATTCTATACTAAACTTATTTGCTCTCTCTTGACAGGTACCATAGTTTCTTCCTGTCTTTGTGGTCAACTTATTTTCTATCCACCTACAAGAATCCCCATTCTTTTCAATCCGCATTAGTTATCATACTATATATTCCTTCCCATACATCCAGTCTTCTATGTGCCTTAGCAATTATTTAATTTTTTACGAACTTGATGGCTGTAGTGACCAACGCACGAAATATCTGCTACAACAAAAAGTAACTGAAAAAAAATCCATTGATTTTTCACAAAAAATCTGCAAACCACGGCGAGTTTAATGTTAGTTGCCCGCAAAATCTTTCACAAGCGTATTTATGCATAATATTACCCTTGCATTATTTAAGAGGGAAATTAAAACTATCCTAATTGCCTTGAAGGAATGTAAAGTACTGAAAAAAATCTCCGCTTGAATTTCATTAATAATTGTGTATACGAGATGTTTGATCAAACTTTGACGTTCCAGCGGTCCTTTCCGTTAACCTAATTAGCAAGGTGATAAATAATATAGAGACATGTTGATACACAAGGTAATTTATGTGATTCTGAGGCAATACTCACACACACACATATATATATATATGTGTGTGCGCGTAAGTATTTTTAACATTAATCCGTTTCTCCTACAAGGAGTAGGCCGAAGAAAAGAAAGGACAATGGTGAGTTCCACATTCACACTTCCTGGATGCCAAGGCCCTTCTTTTCCAGTAAATACCGCATTTACTAATTCTATTAATCCTTTCCTAGATTTTACTTTCCACCTTCCTCCTGTAACTTCAGAACTGTATACTCATTTATTCTACCTATCATCATCCATTCTTTCCACATGATCGAGCCACCTCAAAACACAGATCCATTCTACCACCTACGCTAACCCTTATACCACTCCTTAATATCTCCACATTTCTCAATACTTCAATTCTGCTTATACCGCAAATATTATGTGAACAATTCATTGACACATTCCACCGTTCTTTCATTCGCAATCAGGATCCTCACACTCTCATCCCTGTACAAACCAACAATGTTCTTCCCCTGTCAAACTTGTTATCTGTCTTACCTTCTCAGTCAAAATCCTACCGTATAAAATCCCTTGCATACTAAGCCAAGTTATGTCCCTGTAATCTTAAAATCTCCTCTTTCACCTTTGCCTTTACGCAAAGAACCAACTAGTCCTCTCACCCATTCCTTCCATCATCCAGACATACCTTACACACCCTGGTCAGCCCCTCATTCATACCTTCACCACCGTACCACAACATCACACTTGAAGTCCTATCAACCCCAGTCATCTTTTAATTTTTTATCCTCTTAGCTGCACTCCTTACATCCTCAAAGAAATTTCACTAGCATTCTCAAACCTACCCTAACCCTTTCCCCTACAAAAGTTTTGACTTTTGCTTTTATCGATCTCTCAGAGGGACAACTCGCAATATACAACACAAAACGGACAGGAAGTTGTCTCTCCGCAAGTTCAGTAAATCCTTCTCTTTCAATGATTTTGTGGATCTTTATATATAGTATTGGGACACAGGAAGTGTGTTTGGTTATCATACTGACAGTAGCTATTGACAAATGGTTAAAATTTCAGAAACGGTGTCGGGCAGCACTATCACGCTGGCAGAACTAAGCATCATTGCTATCCAATACCCTGCACCTTCAACACCGACATACATATACCTTATGGGGAAAACCCAAAGAAGTCAGTTATATACCACTGGTCAAATCGAACCGGTTTTTATTATTGAAAAATGGAATGGGGAAATAGGCCCTCAATTTAAACGTAGGTTTTTATCGAGAAACACGAAGAAAAGACAAAAGCTCTGAGCAATTTTACATTGTTTCGCAGAACTTTTTCATATTCAAGAATGATTTTAGAAATCCTGAGAAATCTAATTTGCACTGTAGAGCCTAAAACATCTTTTTGTGAAAAGTAGAAAAAAAGTGAAAATGCTATAAGAATTTCACCCAAGTTTTTAAACCTGACAGTAGCAGCATAGGAAGCCAAGTGTTATTCCACAGGCAGAATCGAACCTGTTTTTCCTGAAACCAAAAGGTTTCCAGAGACGTCAAACACCATCCAAGTTTTCCAGGTGAGGGGATCCCACGTTTTGAAAATCCATACAGAGAATCCGAAACTGGTCGGTACAGAACTACACAAGATAAAAAGATATACAAAAATAGAGAAGAAAAAGACACGAAAAAAGATGGGGACAAATTTTCCTACGGAAGCCACCTCTCTGAAGACCATTTGTTTTTAGAGAACGATGTAGGCTATTGTAGACCTTGTAGGGCGCTAGAAATGAGGCTGACGAAACGCATAAACTCAGCAAAAAAAGTAAAAAAAACATGGATGTACAAATTTAAAAAAAGCAAGTAAATTTATGGGGGAAAAATGGAACAATGGCAAATATAAAATACAAATATGACAATATCTACCAAAGGAGTCGCTCAGAATCTGTACCACAACCATCTCGACTCAAACACTCGAACGAGAGAGAGAGAGAGAGAGAGAGAGAGAGAGAGAGAGAGAGAGAGAGAGAGAGAGAGAGAGAGAGAGAGAGAGATTTAAAGCCCAATAAAAATCTGTCAATCAAGAGTCCCATCAAAACAACAAAGCAGACAAGCATCGCACCCAAAATGAGGTGGCTGACGACGAGGTGTCCAGTGCTTGCGGTTAAGGCCAAACTGAAAGTGCAGATAGCTCGCTCGGCGCGCTCTCCACCGATGGCATTGGGGGAAAAAGAATTCGGCATTACTCACAGGCTTAAGCTCAGATATAATGACGAATAGGTCGAGTTTATTACTGAGAGAGAGAAAAAATAGGAAAACATGCACACGTCGGAAAGTGAGAAGGGAGGACCAAGATAACGGCAAGGGGGGAGACAGAGAGAGAGAGAGAGAGAGAGAGAAAAACAGAATAAATCTATATAAAGAACGAGTAAAGGTGACCAAAAGTCGAGCACGGAAGCTAACTGAACAAATATGAATTGAAACAAAGTGATGATAGGGTTAGATAAAAATCAAGAGAAACGTCGACATAATAAGTCTACAATCAAATACGGGTCAAGAGACAAATATGTTTACAGAAAAATTACCCATCCCATCCCTAGAAAAAAAAATAATAAAACACATCATACGACAGGGTGACAAATATCTCCAGTTAGTTCTAGATCCGCCAGGCAGCATAAACCTTAGTTTTATCAGTTTTACTGTTTATATTGTGTTTCGGATTTGTTATTGTTCTTATCATTATTAATAAGAAAAAAAAGACTCCTGATGTGAAATTTGTGTTTCTATTTTCTAGCTATTATATGCGCATTTGTAAAACTATGACGAGGCTCCCCTGAAGATGACTGCAAGAGCTGTCATGGGCTAAGTTCTTTGTAAAATAGTTTTACTGAAAAAGTATGTAACAAGAAAACAGAAACAAGTTTACCTAATGGGTCCCTTTCCCCTCTTGTTAACTGATACATGATTGTTCGTTGAATTTTTATTATTGTTATTACACACATTCCATGTAAAAAGCCTTCATTGTTATTATAATAACTATAATTATTATTATTATTATTATTATTATTATTATTATTATTATTATTATTATTATTATTATTATTATTATTATTTACACTATATCAACAATGTATTTTTTATAAATTAAGCTAAGAAATTACAGATACGCTTTACTCTTGAAAACACTGAATGCAAACAGAACAATGAAATTATTAGCTTAATATCAAAACAAGTTATTATTATTAATATTATTATTATTATTATTATTATTATTATTATTTAAAAAATGGAGGTAGAGAGGCTTAGACATGTCCTTCGAACTACCCATGGTCGAGCAGTATGTGATAATGTCAGCTGGGCTCCTTTTGGCATCAGAAGAGTTAAAAGACTCAGGCCTACTTGGATGATAATTATACGAGACGGGAGGCTCGAGATGAATGGCAATTTTTGATAGATAAAACACAAGAAAGACATGAGTGACTGAATTTCACAGAGGACTAGTGCGTCACGCGGCGCTGAAGGCAATGATGATGATTATTATTCAAATGACACAAAAGCTGGAAACGCAAAGATAAATTTCTTAATAAAAAAAAAGAGAAAAAAGTAAACAGCGAATCTTGTGAGGAGAACTAGTAGCAGCTCTAAGACGAGAACCTTTCTAAGTGTTGGAATTTAGTTCAGGGTCGAAAGCTCCAAAATTCTGTCGTATCATTGCAGGCGATAATCTATTAGTCTGCGGTTAATTTCACCGGAATATAATTGCGCCGTTGCGACCACAGCGGTTAGTAAGTTTGCTCTCTTTCCCGTTACGTCACGAGGATCAGTATCACACTGGCAAGCAGACGTAAATACAGACAACCTGCAAGCACTGTAACGTAGAGTAAAACTACTTTCTTGTAGAGATCAACAACAAGCTAACATGGCAGAGCAAAAGAACAAAAAACTGATATACAGGCAAATCAACATGCTAACTACAAACGACGTACTGACATGTGCAAAGTCATTTGCTTGCAGACAAACACACATTGTGTCATGCAAATAAATCAAGCTGCTACCATACAAAGCAATTTGGTAATAAAGTCAAAGACCCACTATAACATGCAGAGAAAACGACATAGTCACAGACAAAGCAATTCTGTAATAGGCAAAGACACATTGTGGCAAACAGACAAAACAACATGCTAACAATCACAGGAATATACAAGCGAAACACTACCACTCACAAACATATTTAATGACACATATAAACACACGTTCTGGCAAGGACAAAACAACGTTTTAATGGAAGCACGCTTAGTGATACCGACACAAACAGACTTATTAACCGACAGACAATGAAATTTATGACACCATGACAAAATCAACTAGCCAACACCGACGTATGAGATTACAACACAAAGAACCAACTCAATAACGCACACAAACAATCTTCTTGACAGAAACAATCGACTTGAAATTATGAGGTAACAAAGAAGAGGCGACAGAAACAGACAAACAAACCCACAGACAGACAGACAGACAGACAGACACAGAGAAGGAAATAATGGTAGTGTAATGGTAAACTGAGAGGAGATCGAAAAAACTTTCTAATTTTAGGAACAACGCACACTGAAGGTGAAAATATATGGCCGCACACTGAAGGTGAAAAATATAAATATTAATTCTTTAAGAAATAAACTAAACTAATATGCAAAGACAGTGAGCTACCCAGAAGCCAGAGAAGCAAGAAGCAGAGCAGAGATGGTATAGAACTACCAGGGTTAATCGTAAAAAAAGGAGAAAACTAAAGGGAGAGTCGGAGAAGAGATGGAAACCTGGAAGATAATGGAGAGGGGAGATGAAGGAGGTGAAAGAAAGAAAGAAAGAAAGAAGACTGGAAGTGAAAGCAGAGCTTGTGAAAGGAAATGGAAAGTGATTCGGTGACGGCCAGAGATGAAAGAGAGAATTAATAAAGAATGAATGAACAGCCGGAAAGAGAGAGAGAGAGAGAGAGAGAGAGAGAGAGAGAGAGAGAGAGAGAGTCAGCCTACAATGAACGCAGAGTAGAAAATATACCATGAATAGATAAGAAAAAACTAATAAGTTATCTCACAAACCCAACAAATAAAAGTATCAATAAAAGAACAACGGACCCAGGTGTTTTTTAACGGCTATCAACCCGGCAAAAAAGCACTTTCCATCTCGTGCAATACACAGCCAGCAAACTCATTTCGTAGCAAGGAATCCCACATTTAGCAATGTCTGCTAAAGTGCTGAAAAGCTTTCCGTTCTAATTTGGCGTTGTTCGAAGGCCAAGATTCATATGATAGCTGTCTGCTAAACTTACGGAAGACTGTGCACGAAAACTTTTGGTCATGCCGGGGAAGGGCCAAGGACCTACCGTTAAGATTTCTGCGATAATCAGGATATGGATCGAATTAACAGATTCTCACGGACA
>NC_089763.1:45726968-45731968 GCF_040412425.1 Macrobrachium rosenbergii | reverse complement strand
GATTTCACAAGCGACAACTAACCATAACAAGTTTTTACGCTGGGAAAGGTATTAACATTGTTATTTCAGCGGCCGAAAGTGGAATAAGGGCAAATAAATTCTTATATGTATGGCTCTTTATAATTTTTTCTCAGAATGAATCAGTTATGGACAAAGCGGAGAAGTGGTTTTTCTTGGAATATAAAAAAACCACCAAGATATAGAGTGATCAGAGTATAAACGGGATTACCAAGAGGATGAATGTATACCCGCCCCCTCTCTCTCTCCTCGCTCTCTCTCTCTCTCTCTCTCTCTCTCTCTCTCTCTCTCTCTCTCTCTCTCTCTCTCTCTCTATATATATATATATATATATATATATATATATATATATATATATATATATATCGAAATAGTTCATAAACAATGGCCATATTTTTGTCTCTTCAATAAATCTCTTTCACTGTGAATAAAAGAATAATAAATGCGTTAAAATATCTCGAGGAATTCATTAGGATTGACATAGTTCTATTCATTCATTATATTACATAAACAAACCATATATATATATATATATATATATATATATATATATATATATATATATACGTATGTATATGTATATATATACATCAAATTAGAGAAACACTAATAGAAAGGCATACACACGCATGTATATATACACATATATTTATACATATACATACACACATATATATACTGTATATATTTATATATATAATATTTTCTTCTTCTTTTAACGTGCATTTTTCCCATAAAATATATACTGTATATATATATATATACTCTATCAACAGTTTTTTGCTAAATCTTAAGTTCAATATCCCGTATGTGTGACGAATCGAGAGAGAGAGAGAGAGAGAGAGAGAGAGAGAGAGAGAGAGAGAGAGAGAGAGAGAGAGAGAGTATGTGGTGGGTGGGCGTCAAGGAATGGCGACAGAAGTGCCTGAGGAGGCACAAAACGTCTGTTGAAGAGTGCGACTCCCAGAGGATGTAGTTAGCTTTCTCTGCGACTTACGGGTTTTGCTTACCCTCTCTTACGCCACATTGGGGGATTCTGAAAACGCGAAGGCTTTCGAGCAATTGGACCTCTTGTTTACATATTGGCGTTTTGATTATGGTTTAACCCTGCCTATAAAGTCTATATATAGACAGATTATATATATATTATATATATATATATATATATATATATATATATATATATATATATATATATATAATATATATATATATATATATATATATAATATATATATATATAACATATATATATATAGCTGTGATAAAATGTAATTTATTTTCAATGGAAAGTTGTCGCATCCCAACCATTCGGGAGTTCGAGTCTCCCCTGTGATAAATGTAATTATATATACATAATATATATATATATATATATATATATATAAATATAATGTTTGTGTGTGTGTGTGTCCATGTGCATGTGTGACTGCGCTCGCTGGCTTGCAGTTAGGTCTATATATAGTTAATAACCAATTTCGCTGATTGCGACTGATTTTGTTAGTAGAAAAATCCTTTGTTTTTTTTTTTTTTTAACTTGATGACACTTCGTTTCCCAAATGTTTTGGAAACGGAATACTCGGCAAACGAATTCATTTCCGTAAAAGTCAGTCATCCAATTCCCTAGAGAGATTAGTCGGTCAGTCTGACATTCGACTCTTTTGGATAAAAATGTTCAGCGGCGACACCTGCTTGTCCTTATTTTGAATATTTCTGTTTTCTTTTTCTTTCGGTTCTTCTTGCGTCGTTGGTTTAGTTTTTCCGATTTGTATTGTTGGTTATTTCGTGTATGTATACTCTTCCTTGCTTGGTTTTATATCTACTGATATTCATACTGTCATACTGTCCCAGTCTATTCTCTCTCTCTCTCTCTCTCTCTACGCATGAATTCTGTTTCATAGAAACTTGGTTTGAAGCTAATGGCCTTTTAAGAATGCTGATTAAGACTATTTGGTCATTTTTAATAATAATAATAATAATAATAATAATAATAATAATAATAATAATAAAAAATGCCACAGTAAAATTCTTAATCTGTAATCTGTGAAGCATAATCGTTTGCGACTGGTGGAAAACTGCATACAATGCTGATTCTGTGATCAACTCAATCTGAAGGGAAAAATATTCAAAGTAAAAATTCTCCTATATAAAGCTCATCGAATGGACTATTATATACAATTTATGGGTATGCCAGTTACAACCATCCTCTCCTCTGCGACAACCTTTTTCAGCGTTACTTGAATGCTAATCTAAGAAATTCCCAGAGAGACTTTATATCGAGCACAGAACCTATAAGATACAGACAAAAAGCAAGTCCAACACTGTTCAAATCCTGCAACAACTCGAGAATTTCTTGATGTCGGTCTCGGAGGTATCTTAAATCTTTGATCAACGGAGATCGAAATCAATTGGGCGGGAAATGCAGAAGCTGAAGGATTTATGGACTGAAAACAAAAAACTATGATCCAAATAATATGTTGCTAGAGCCAGGTAGGAAACAGTTCCTCCTCCTCCCAAAACGGTATAGCTGCCATATATTTCCACATTTTAGAGAGGCAAGCATCGCACAAATACAGGTTGTTTTCTTAGTTCCCTTGCCTAAAATGAAACCTTTACACATTTTCTGGTTTAACAATGTGCTCATCTTAAATCTCCGGGGACATATGGTCTTTTCAATATATATTTAGGTAATTACGTCGAAAAATATATATATATATACAGTATATATATATAATATATATATCTATATATATATTACCTAAATATATATTGGAAGGGCCATATGTCCCAGGTGGTTTAAGATGAGCCTCTTTAATCTGTGGAAATATATAGCAGCTATATATATATATATATATATATATATATATATATATATATATATATATATATATATATATATATATATATATATATATACATATACATACATATATATATACACACACACATATGATATATATATATATATATATATATATATATATATATATATATATATATATATGTGTGTGTGTGTGTGTGTGTGCGTGGTGTGTGTGTGTGATATATATATATATATATATATATATATATATATATATATATATATATATATACATATATATATATATATATATATATGTGTGTGTGTGTGTGTGTGTGTGATATATATATATATATATATATATATATATATATATATATATATATATATATATATATATATATATATATATATATCACACACACACACACACATATATATATATATATATATATATATATATATATTATATATATATATATATATATATATATATATATATGTAGATCAAATAAATCTACTAGCTTGCAGGGAAGCATACAAGGACGTGCCTGTATTATAAAATACTGTATACGTATTTTTCACGATACGCCATTTGGCCCTTTGAGGGATGGCACCTTGAACGTGCAGCCATTTGTCTTCTCTTCTCAGTAGTTGTCGAAGGATGAGTTGCTGGCCCTATGCTCTTATTTACTGACACAAGCAGACGCTGGGAGTGAGCCAAGATCCAAGCAAACGTGAGCCGATATATCTGCCATTAAGTGAGGACATCAACTACATATATATACAGTATATATACACACACACACACATATATATATACATATATATATATATATATATATATATATATATATATATATATATATATATATATATATATAATGTAATTGACGTCCTCACTTAATGGTAAGTAATATATATATATACATATATATATATATATATATATATATATATATATATATATATATATATATATATATATATATATATACATATACATATATAATGATGGAAAATAAAAATAACGAAGTAAGAACTAACATTAACAACTGAAAACACCAGCACACACACACTGAGAGAGAGAGAGAGAGAGAGAGAGAGAGAGAGAGAGAGAGAGAGAGAGAGAGAGAGAGAGAGAGAGAGAGAGAGATTAACCAGTTGGCCCCATTAGGCCCAATGAAAAATTCATAAACATTCAACACTTCATAAAACGAAACATACACAAGCACGCACAACACGTAACCGTGACTAGATAACACTGAGAAAATTATGTCACAGAGGAAGGGGCACTACGCTGAAAAAGGTACAATCACATCTAAAAAATCAGGGGAGAGAGAGAGAGAGAGAGAGAGAGAGAGAGAGAGAGAGAGAGAGAGAGAGAGAGAGTGTTACAGCATCATCCCTCAAAGAAGACAGACTTTGCAAATGCAAAAAATAAAAGTTTTTCTGTTTGTCTACATACCCATATCTGTATTTAGGAGTCTAAATACTTGTGCTTGCGAATGAGGGTTAGAATGAATATACCATCTTAATCCATTTAGCAACTAAGAACTTGCTTCTTACTGGGTTATATCCGATCTGACTCATGTAGAGTAAAAATCTGGTAAAATGTTTAACGTTGTTTCCATAGTTCTCCCAGCCCCTAGGTAAATTCAACACTAGAAAATGTGAAAATTAATCTCCTTCAAGCCTAAAACAAATACAGGCTATATGGAAGAATCAACATGGCTAAATAAGTAGGAATAATGAAGATAAAGTTGATAATAAACCTAATGAGAATAAGATTCGACATGAAAACAGAGGGTAATGAGAATTATCAGTTTTCTGTTATTCAGATTTCCAACCTGATAGCAACACGGAAACAATTTCGACAACAAAAACCACAACAACGATTATATTATGTCAAAGATCACGCAGTTACGAAAACAAACAAAAGCCAAGAAATCTCCGTATTGTTATCTGATAACATATAAGCAGAGACTGTCAAGCATTTAATGTATTTCAAAGCATATCAGTTATTCAATATCATATTTATTCTCTTACACCTTCGCACATCAGGCCACGATATCTCTTCCTACCTTGAAGCCTTGGTCTTTATTGACATTTCACTTTAAGGTTTTCTTCCAATATTAAGCTGGATCATACCTGTAAAGAAATAGGAAATTACTTAGAA
>NC_089763.1:45711968-45724468 GCF_040412425.1 Macrobrachium rosenbergii | reverse complement strand
CGTCATATCATTACCATTTTTGTCACTCTGATTATTCACTCCCGTCAAGTTATTACAGCATTATCTCACCGATCTCCCACATAATAAAAAAGTATAAATATTTCTGTATTCAGTATAGTGTGCCATCGCATTTGCTCTTTACGGATTGTAATTCCAGTTTCAACTCTAACACTAAACTGCGCCAGTCTTGGAAATGCGCCAGCACTGTTTTGTTATCGTTAAAATCAAAACTACTCTCAGTCTTTATTCTTCGCAGAAATATATACCAAAATGATTTTCTTGTTTCTCATAACGTGCACGGCATTTGCTCTTAGAGAAAATTAACACTGTAAAGTTTGTCAATGAATTCATTATTATCATTATTATTATTATTATTATTATTATTATTATTATTATTATTATTATTATTATCTTCTTTGCCCTCCGCCTAATTAATAATATTCCAAATAATGTACCAACGTATTTGTTCAGCAGATCGTAATATCCTTTTCACATTTGTTACTACAGTGATTATTATTATTATTATTATTATTATTATTATTATTATTATTATTATTGCTTAAAACCCCATGAAGACAGTCTTCAGCCCTCAACAAGGCAGTTCCAACCGCCGTTACCAAGACACCTTGGACGCATTAGCAGTCTGTTTCTGGCCATTACTTATACACAATGGGGGGATGCATACGTAATGCTGAAGAGCTGTATTTACAGGCACTGGCCTACTTTATTCATTGAAGGTCCTTGGCCTATTCTTGATTAAATCCTTGACGACGGCAACTCTATTTGATCAGACATAAAGTGACAATGGCCACGATGACGTTTATTAGGGGATCATTTTTTGATGGGGTTATTATGTCAAGCCCATTTCTACGTTTATTTTCTATCACGGCATTCTTCATCTTATTTCAGACATCCACGCGCATACATTCCTCTCGCTCTCTCTTTTTCTCTCGAACGACCACACACATTTTATATACATACACACACATATATATATATACATACATATATACATACATATATATATATATATATATATATATATATATATATATATATATATATATATATATATATATATATATATATATATATATATATATATATATATATATATATATATATATATTGTGGATGTGTGTGCATATGGTATGAGAAGATAATAACTAACAGCTCACGCTCAATGTTCTCCTGATTTCGCTGTTTGGTTAAACCGCAAAGATGAACTGAGATTATGAATCTTACAATTTGAATGTCTATAAGTACGCACACGAGATATTTGAGCGGAATACACTGTACAGTCTTGTTGAATAGTAAATTTGAATGTTGATGATTTTATGGTAGTTTTCGTTGTGGTGAAAACCTAATTAACCAATAATTATAATATATTATATCTTCATTATTGCTATAGATGTTCAGAGCGCTAAGTTTGCATATGAGCAAAATAAAGAGCGTGGTTACTGATGTTATGGTTGTTGTTTTAATAACAATCAATATTACTATATATATATATATATATATATATATATATATATATATATATATATACATACATATAAATAGGATTTTATTATCATTTCTATTATCCTTATAAATTTTATTATCCTCAATAGTCAAGGCTACAAGTTTATAAGCAATTACGGATTTCGATGATGTTCTTGTTGTTTTATTATTATTATTATTATTATTATTATTATTATTATTTATCGAGATATTCAAATAAAAAAGTAAAAAAAGAAATCAAAATATACTTTACGATACCGGAAAAATTATTATTATCATTATTATTATACCGTTTTGCTGTTGCTGGTCTCAATAATCAAAACATTAAGGATAATTCTATCACCATAATTAACATGATTTTTACTTGTCAAATTTTTTGCAAGCTTGAATTTCAGGTCAATGGCCCCTGTGGGTTTGTTCCACATGAATAGGGTTCATCTTCTGAATAATAATAATAATAATAATAATAATAATAATAATAATAATAATAATAATAAACGCTACTTAACAAAATCAAAACAATACTGCGACGTAGCGCAACCTAAGATTAAAACTGCTGGCCAAATAAAACAAGAAAATGAAGCGAAATGATCTCTTGGCCTCTTCTCGAATTAAACCATTTGGTTGGGAGTAAATCTTCTCTCTCTCTCTCTCTCTCTCTCTCTCTCTCTCTCTCTCTCTCTCTCTCTCTCTCTCTCTCGCGGCCCCTTGAAGGGAATCATTCATCACGGCTCGAACGCCTCCGTTAAATTCGTAAATAAATGAATCTAGACAACAAACCAATTAATAATGACTTGGGCTGTGAATAGCCAAGATGGGTCAATTATGCACCCGGTCCCGAATTATGCAATAAAGCCCACAAGAAGTTGAAAACTTTGGAGGCGTTTGCCACGCTCCTGACCACGAACAAAAAAACAAACCCACACACACACACACACACACACACACACAAACATACGCATACATAAACAGACATACATGTGTAAAAAGTGCAATCTAGGTGTTCTCCTTAGGGGAGAGTTTAAGCAAATGTATAATAAAATAAAGGGTAAGAGTATATGTGTCACTAACAATAAAACCCAGTGTCAAAATATCTCAAGCAAGTACTGTTCAAAGGAAAGGCAGACTTCATCATGCACGAATTTATACACACACACACACGTATGAGTCGCTAAGGCATTTTAAACATCTCTTCGAAAATGCATGATGAATTTCAACAGACAAATAGGAAACGTGAAAAGATAACACAATCCAGAAAGGAACTATTTTGTAATATGCTAGAAAATTAAAAATGCTCTTCAGAAAATCATGATTTTAATATGGGTTATTTTTAAGAAAATTATAAACCTTAGGAAGAATATTTTTGAGAAAATTATTTGAAAGAAGAGAAGCATTTTAAAGAAAATTGGTGCAGCAAGAGGAGGGTGTGCGGTGTGAATAAAATCATATTTTACGTACAACTTTGTAAAAATTAGATTTTTTGAGAAAATAGGTATTTTCAAAAATGTGTTTCAAAATTTACGGTTTTCCAGAATGTTCGGTAATGTAGCGTGATTACGGCCATTTTACAGTTTAAAGGTTTAAAGGCAGTCAGGATACTTGCAATAAAAACAAATATTTCACAGCTGAATACTGAGCAAGGTATTCAGCGATTTGTACTATTCTGCGGTTTTCTGCAATTTCAAGTTCAGTCTTAGGTTCGAGTTAGGTATTTTTATAATAAAAGATAAAAAATAATTAAATAAGAATAAAAATAAATATGTGAAAATGGATAAGTCACTGCATTGTAAGCTTTGGAATCTGGATAATTCTGCGTTTAACTAAAATCATCATTAGTTATTCTGAGAGAGAGAGAGAGAGAGAGAGAGAGAGAGAGAGAGAGAGAGAGAGAGAGAGAGAGAGAGAGAGAGAGAGAGAGTTTTTTGTAAAAGGTACCCTATGTAAACCTTTACTATTTGTTTTCAAGTAATGTCCAGGCACAGAGGCAGGAGTTTCTGAAGAGAATATTAGCGAACTTTCCTTTCTAATGCAAATGAGTCGAATAGCGGATTTAACACGTGCCCTTCCATCAAATGCTCGTTCATGGTCGCAGACAGAATTGATCGGGTGATTTAACTAACTTATTCTTCAATAGCTAACTGGTATATTGAATTAATATTTGAACGCATTTTCATAAAAATATAAATGAAATCTTTACAGTAAAGCGCACCGTTCTGAATCACTGAAAAATAACGTGGAAGAACTTGCAAACAGAATATCGTACATGCTTCTTCCAATTTTCCTTAGTAGTGAATAGTTCAGTCGCATGTTTATGCATATTACACTTACACACACATGGTATATATATATATATATATATATATATATATATATATATATATATATATATATATATATATATATATATATATATATATATATGTATAAAATTATATATAACGTACATACATACATGAAAGCTTCACATACACTATGCCTTTGCTGCTGAACCCCACGACTTAAATGTTATTTCTCTAATCAATAAAGATATGGAGAGAGAGAGAGAGAGAGAGAGAGAGAGAGAGAGAGAGAGAGAGAGAGAGAGAGAGAGAGAGAGAGAGAACGCCAATGCAAGCTGTGAGAAGAGAGGTGCTTGGTCTTAACTGTTTATACAGGATCTTATGAATGGCCGCATACCTAAGATTCTTGCCGTTCTGTTGCATTACAAAGAGGACAGGAGAATTTCATTATGCCGTACATTTTAGCATAAAATACCTCAATAACCTATCGAAAAAAGGTCCCAGGTATTTCTGTAGTTCTTGGGGATTCCTGTAGGACTTACAGTCGCCCGATGGCACCGCCCTTCGAGGAAGAGCCTCGAGCGAAACTAAGAGAGACGGTTGACTCGGCAGAAGGTGGTCTGACTTGGCAAAGTTTGTAATCTGCCTTGCTTACAGTTGCTCTCTCACCCACCCCTTGCGCTCTTTTCTCTAAATCTTCCTTAATCCACTGTCCGTCTATTCTCTGAATCACCCCCTCCCCCACACACCCACTCCATCTTAGCAAATCTTTACCGTGATTTTTTGATATCATAACGAGGAAAATGAATGATATCTCATTCTTCCCTTAACCATCAAAACCACCCGTTTCTCTCTGCAAACCTCCCCCTTCCTTACACTGGAAAATTTTCTTTCCCCTTTTGCATTTTCTTTTTTCTCAATATAAGAGGAATGACAAATTCTCTTCAAATCTCCCACACCTGTCATGTCCGCTTCGTCTTTAAATCTTCCCACCTTCTTCAATCCCAAAAATAATTCTTCCTTTCCCTCCCAGTTTTCCATTAGTTTGCAGAATTTCCTTAAGGGTCGGAAGAGCTCCCCCTATCATCTAAATCTTTCAGCCCCTCACCTCTCTTCTTAAATCTTCCCTCCCTCTTTCCCTCCATTCTGCAACCCCTCATCAGGAGAGGAAAGATGAATTCCACTCTGTTCTTCATTTTCCGACGCGGTCATCAACCGATTGAACTTTCCCTTCATGTCTATCAAAGTTGATGCCCCAACATCATTAGCCGGGTAGACAATCACCAGCCCGCTTGCACTCAGCCGCGTCCAAAAACCCTCTCGTGGGCCCAGTTACGTAGTGCTCGCAACTCAAAACCTCTTTGTGCAATGGATTTATTAATATCTATGCAAAATATACTTGCATCCATGCGTTAATGCACACAAATAAATTATTATATATATATATATATATATATATATATATATATATATATATATATATATATATATATATATATATAATTTTTTCAACAGTATCCGGTTTTCCCTCAGTAAGGCTGGCTCTAGAAAAAAAACACTCGGTCACTGCCACTTTCGAGCTTTAAATGCTGAATCGTGGATGAACTCCCTCTACAGTACTACCAAAAACATTATCCGTTTCATGCACTTCACAGAAGGCTCATCAGCAACGTGTCGAGCCCTCTACACACACTGTGCTATTAATACTACAGTACGTGCTACTTCAGGGTACTGTTAAGAAATTTGCCACAAACAAATAAAATCACATAACAGATTATGTTGATTTCCTTCGTAATCTTTAACCAGCTGGCAAGTAGCCTTGATGACAGGAGTTACGTGCAAGGTAACTCTCTCTTCACTAATTCCTCATCGTCCAGGGGCCTTAACAATGTTTCAGAACCAAGTGCTTTACGTTCTTCATGAGCCTCATCTGCAATTCAGCATCTCATGATTACGTCATTTACGAGGCTAAATGCATAAGAGCATCATCATTTGCATTCCTCAAGCTGCGATTTAAGTTCGTATGTAAATAAGAACTTATTTGCCGGTTGTTCGTTTTATCGTTATTATCTCTTGCCAATCTCAGCGGGATGTATTAGTCTGCGGCAAGTGTGTGTGGTGTGTTTATATGTACATTATATATATATATATATATATATATATATATATATATATATATATATATATATATATATATTAATATATATATATATATATTATATATATAAAATATATAAACTGACAAGACGACAATTATGAAATGCTGAGCGATGGAAAAACAATTTCCGATAAACATCCATTCATTTCCCCCCTCTTCTTCGTCAGTCTCTCAGCCAATTAGTCTTGCTCCTTAGGTTATTAAAAGCCCAATTTACACTTCGTCATATTTCATGAAAGGGCTGCAATGCTGCCGCTTGACATATGAAAAGTCTTGACTGTTACTCCTCTTTTGGCAATTTCAATCAACTTCCACCAATTTATTATGATCGCCAGTCCCTTCAAATGCCAAAGAGACCAGCAAAATTGTCCTTGTAATTGACATACTTTTGCAGATGGTATCAAGGTTCGGACTTCATTTAGCAGCACGAAAATTGGAATTATTCCTAAAGAGTTTTACAGGATTTGATAAAAGTACATGCTTTTGCATTTTCTGTTGCTTAATCTGAAACACCTTTTAAAATCTAGTAATATATATATATAATGTATATATATATACACACATATATGTGTGTATGTATGTGCATGTATGTATGTATGTTTGTATGATGTATGAATGGATGTGTTATATGTATTTTGATAATGTATATATAAATAAATTATACATATACAGAAATAGGCATGCTAAGAGTAAAATGAAAACAGTTATTATCAATGCATAAAGGAACAAAATCAGGTTAATGTACGTCTGTGCATCTTGGCTCCAAGATGACAGTAGTCATTACCCAAAATTACTGTAAATAAAAGGTACAATCACTGTATAACTTCATGAACGTAAATAAGGAAAATGATCACAGTATAACAACAGGTGACTCAATAATCAGATTAAAATCCGTCAGTCAACTGCAAAATTCAGTACAGAAGAAAACCTCCTTTGCCTACCAGAGTTCCTCATTTCTGACGTCACTTCACAAGGGGATCTGAACGGCTCAGTCAAAAGCCAGAGGGTACAATCTACCTTGGACCGGTAGAGCAAACTACGACCTTACAGGCACGTAGCATAGAGACTATCGACAGGTGAGCTAACAAAGAAAACGTGGTCATTACGACGTTATACGGGAGAAGGAGCTAACATCCAGAGTAATTGAGAGTCGAGAAAACAGGTTCTCATGTCGGCTTTTGACCCAATATGACCTCAATTGCTTTTCATTGGGTCTTGCACTTCCGCTGGCAAAA
Source organism: Macrobrachium rosenbergii (assembly GCF_040412425.1). Classification (NCBI taxonomy): domain Eukaryota; kingdom Metazoa; phylum Arthropoda; class Malacostraca; order Decapoda; family Palaemonidae; genus Macrobrachium; species Macrobrachium rosenbergii. Next base: position 45,717,293 of record NC_089763.1, on the reverse strand, counting down.
CTCCTCTCTCTCTCTCTCTCTCTCTCTCTCTCTTAGGTTTGAACATTCTTAAACGTCGGAGGAAAATTGCCGAAGAACCCGAAATTTAAGACAAAAGTTTCTTCTTCTGTTGATCTTACATTTCATTACCAATGAAATGGATGTAACTCTTTCTGGCTCTCTGAATAAAAGGCAGAGAATGCGCTCAATTAAAAATAAAGAAAAAAGGCTTACAAGGGCAGAAATCGAAGCGAGAGAGAAGACTGCAAGCGGAAAATAATGCAAAAGTCAAAACAGAATGATCACACTCAACGTAGACAACCTGAATGGATAGAAATAACAAACAAAAACAGAAAAACGGAAAGATGACTAACAGTGAGGACTAAAAGTCAACACCGAATTTGCCGTCATTTCAGTCGAGTTATGAAGAAAACACCAGAGAACAAATGGAATAACAGAACGTCATCCATTTTCATTCGAAGAAAAACGTGATCTTTCATCGTAATCTTGTGCCTTCATCCCTACGCCTACTATATTTGCGTAGCCTTTTCTTCGCGATGGAAAATTTAGATTTTGCCTTGGAAACATTTTCAGTTCAATTTAGGGCAGGAGTGACGCCTACGTGACGGAATTGCCAAATGATGTCAGACATTCGGCAGTCGTTCTGATAATGCACGTTCGAAAACAATTTGTAGTGTCAATGGGCCTTAGAATTGTCGAGTGCTAAAATAGAAATTGCTTTCTTTTGCTATTTTCTTCAAATGAAGAGACCAATAGAAAGATCAGTCCATCTCCAAAGGGAAAACACGTCAAGAATTATACTCTTAATGATGTATGTTGCTCACACATAAGTACAGGTGAGACCATTACTGAAGACGACTTTTTAATATTTGATGCATATTAAAAAGTAATGATATTTTAAAATGTCTCGCCACATAAACGTTTAAAGATGCATGCTGTGGGATGCATTTAAACAAAAGTATTCATATAACTAACCTTAGGATACGCAAACACGTATTACGATGCAATAGACACACAATCACGCATATATTATATATTAATTATATATGTGTGTGTGTGTTCTTCTACCACTTTAGATTGGAGAGAGAGAGAGAGAGAGAGAGAGAGAGAGAGAGAGAGAGAGAGAGAGAGAGAGAGAGAGAGAATCTCAGGCGCTATTACTGAATTACTGATCAGAGCCATTGGGCGAGTGTTTAATTCGTTGCTCGGCACCATTACCCTTGTCATATATTGAAAGATGTCATCAAATATGGACGACCGCACCATGTCTCAGTCCTAACTTTATTGACATGAATATACATTGCACCATGCTACAAGTCCGCTACGGAGGGATTGTATAACTCCTTTAGCGCATGTTTCGAATTTACGTTAATAAATCCAAGGCTCGTCATTAAAGGGTCCGCCCCTTAAGAATAATTCAGGGCTGTTCAAGTGGTCTCTGGTTTGTTTCATCTGTGGTGATACATGACAGAGGAATACAAACTAGGGATTATCATTATAAGGGAGAAAACAAAGTCACACACGCATATGTATATATATATATATATATATATATATATATATATATATATATATATATATATATATATATATATATAATATATATATATATATATATATATATATATATATATATATATATATATATATATATATAACATATATACTCTATGTATATTCTATATATATATATATATATATATATATATATATATATATATATATAATTACATCATTTCTCTTTAGTTGGGGTAACGCCTAAGGATGTTAATCTTCCAGATTTTTAGCAAGCTTTTAGGATCGGGTGGCAGGTCCCAAGTCATTTTTCACTCTCGTTGGAACCTACCACGGTAGATCGACCATCAGATGCCTAAATAACTGCTTAGGTACACAGAGGCATACACACACACACACTATATATATATATATATATATATATATATATATATATATATATATATATATATATATATGTAAGCAATGGTCTATATATAACCAAGTAACAATGTTTCCCTGGGACGCCATCATCCTAAAACACAGGATGGCTTCCTTTACAAAGCTGGGCAGGAGCCGGGTTCACCGAAGAAAATGGCATCTAGACGAAACTAGTTCTAGAACGAATGAGCATGATTATAGGTCCATGTATTAGATTGTGTGTGTGTGTGTGTGTGTATTTCTCAAAGCGCAGCATCATATCGGTAGACGGCTTGCTTGCCTCAGCTACTACTTGCTGTTTTGGGCCGTGAGGTTTAGTTTCCGAAATCAAAATACATCTTACCAGGATGTCTAAATACGTGTAGGTTTTACTTGCTTTCGGGAGTCGCTCCTGAACCACTGTAGAAGTGGCGAAACATCTAGAACTGCAGTCACTGATTTCATTTACCGACACCATAAAATGTAAACTCTAAATGCTTGTCTACTCAATTTTTAACCTTACGTTACCGTACTGACTGACTGATGTCAACCGGCGTCGCAATACCTATGGACATATTACCGAGGAATTACTCGAAAAAAAGTGCAGCCACATGATACAACCAGTTAATCTAAATACTAAGTACTCATAAACAAAACTGAATAATCTTCTTCCCAGTTTAATCCCTAGTGTGGGTCGCTGTTTTCGATGAGCCTTTTCCAGTTCAATCTAACACTGAATTGCTCATTTTATATATTGGTTTGGCAAATGTATTATTGAAGGATGCCCTTCCTGACTCCAAACCTCCCTATCCAGGCTTGGGGGAAACAAAACTTAATTATACTCATGATAGTGATGATGATGATGATGATGATGATGACACTTATTAATGCCATATTTATTATTAATACTCGAAGTTCCATAAATATTAATAGCAATTCACTCATCAAGGAAATGCAAAGGACAACTTGCTGATCTCCTCCAAATAAAATCAATTTCCTATGGTTTAATTTTCCATTATCGAAGAGTTGACTTTATGTGGCTAATGTTTATAAGATCACTCGGTAACTTTTGTAGCATATCTGAGCAGCACGTGAACAAAATTGCTTGTTAACTGACAAAAAAAAAAATAAATAAATAAATAAAAACTTGTTTGAAATCGAAAAAGATTGGAAGACAGAGTCGCGTGATTCGGTCTGTCGTCTTTTGGGTGATTTTTTTTTATAAGCTGGTGTATTCTTCCTAATTGGTGCATGTTTTCTCTCTTAACTGTTTCCTTGTGTGTGTGTGTGTGTGCGTGCGTGTTTGTGTGTGTGTGCGCGCGTGCGTGGAGACGAGTGCATGATTACTTTCCAGCATGTTTCTTTAATTAGATGTTTTTATGGACCATGATTTTGTGTAGTTAATGGAGAAAGGATTAATGAGGTTGAATCTTTCAAGTATTTAGGAACAATGATAACCAGTACAGGTTCTCTTGGGTTGGAATTTAGTGAAAGGCTAAAAAAGAGTAATTGTGCAAAGGGCAGGCTGAATGACAACTGGTAATGAGATATATCAAAACTGCATTGAAAAGTAAAATTACACATAAACCTAGTATGATCTGTATTGCTACAAGGACATGAATCATGGTATGACAGCGAAACTTATAAGACTTTGTAATTTTGAGAATGAAGTTTTAAGAAGAATATCGAGAGTCAGATGTCAGGAAGTAAAAGTGATACCATAAGGGATATTAGGGAAGTTCAAGATGCAGATGAGATAATGATGAAGGAGAGATGGAGATGGCTTGGACATGTCTTTCGCCCAACCCCGGGAGAATAGTGCATGTTCAGTGTTAGCTGGGCTCCTGTGGGCACCAGAAAAATTGAAAGTCAGACCTCCATGGAAGAGAACTAAAAGAATGGAGGCTGGAGATGACTGGCGGTTTGTAGCAGATAAAATAAAGGAAAGACACGAACGACGGAATTTCAGAGGACCTTTGTTTCACGTGGAAGTGGAAGCGATGATTGGTGTATTTCCCCCCGTTTTTTTTTTAAATGGTGCAGGTTTCTTTGACTGGCGCCTGTGTTTTGACTGTCACATTTTTTTGAGGCGTTTCCGTGCATTTTCTTAGATTTCGTTGGATCTGTCCTCTTTGATAATGAAAAAGAGACCATGTTGAACATCAGTCTTAATCACTGCGAGAAAAGCTTCCTCATATTAAATGAAAAACGCACTAATGAAGAAAAAAAACAGGCAAAATTGTTCAAAAAATAGAAAAGGCAGCAAACGAATTCGAAATCTTGGAAGTGAATGGAATGAAGGACTCTTCTAATCAGATGACTCTCGGGATCGTGAAGTTCACTGTCGTTCTCCTCCTTTCAGAGGAGAGGGTGGCTCCAAGGGATTTAAACTTTCGGGCTCAATGATAGTCTTCCTGGGATGCGGCTGCTGATCCCATGTCCTTGTACCTATCTCCTCGTAATTGTCATTCCTCACTTTGCAATTCTTTGTATAACAATTCAACGAGCATTAATGGTACTTTAATTCATTTAATGTGTCACTACAACGACTATCAATGGCAGCCTCAGACTCCCTGACCTTTCATCGGTAACATAATATCACTCCAAATGATTATAAACTTCTCCACTGATCTTATAATAGTATTTATTATTATTATTATGCTTCATTATTCCTGTTATCAATATTAGATAATATATATGGTTTTTCAAATGGTATGAAAATATATTGAATGTTATTATCATTAGGTAATGAAAGGTCTTAAAAAAATTAAATATCTTTACAGTGTACAGTTTTCCTTGTTTATCATCATTATTCCTCATCACATAACCATCATCAACATGATTAACATGATTATTATTAACCAGAGCTTCCCACAAACATTGTATAAAGTCACCTACAGCACTGGACTCAAATCAATATTTAAAAGGTACTATCATATTGAAACAAACGCAGAAATAATGTCATTTCTGCTCTGAATTGAGTCGCGCATGTTGAAATGGTGCTCGGCGTCCTCAGGGGCCGACGAGATAACTGATGCAAAACCTAAATGGCAAATTGGTGGCGCTTAAAATTCGAGGTTTGCGGCGCTTCTGAAATATGCCCACAAGTCTTCGCACCTCAAGGGAGGGCCAACTGATATGCCTGTGCTGTACAGAGAACAGCGATGTTTGGTTGTTATTATTATTATTATTATTATTATTATTATTATTATTATTATTATGTTGTCTAGATACACTGAAAGCTATACAGACTACCAATTAATTTCTTAAAGAATTTTACGTGACTCCGATGTTTTGTTTGCTGAAAGTTAACCATTTCAGTGCCTCTAGAAAATATAATTACTGTGGGTCTTATTCTTCCTTTTTGTCATCTACTACTTTACTTATCACATTATCTTGAACAAGATATAG
>NC_089763.1:45689468-45704468 GCF_040412425.1 Macrobrachium rosenbergii | reverse complement strand
GACTGTATGGTATCAGTTGCTTTTTGTGATTGTAGCAATTTTTTTTATCTCCCCCTTTGACAATACTTACTGAGAGGGAGGACCCCTTCCCCCGCCCCACCCTGGCTACGCCCATGCCCTCCAGACAGAGGCTAGAAGACCCAGGGCTGTATGTCGAGTTAATTCTCAAAATAATCAAGGTTCATTAATTTTACGCAACCTTTACTGAAGCAGTGGTGCTTTTTTCCTTTCCTTTTCCTGTGCGCTTACTTCGTTCCGTTTTATTCAATTTTAGTGTTACTTTTGCATCCGTTGCTTTTTCCATATTGTTCTAATTTACTTTTAATTCCTAATTGCTTGACATTCCTACTTCTTTATTTCATCCCCAACTGTCAATTTTGTCACTTTTCTCACAGTGATTTTTTAACTTACCTTGACAGCAAATCTTTAAAACGTCAAAGCAACCACGCGTAACGATAAACACTTTTGCCATAATATATTTATAATTTCCAAAACATTCTCATTTGTTTTGCGCGTCTTATAATCCCCATCCTCAATTCCACTGAAAAATATCGAAGAGCGACGCGAACGCTGCTAAAAAAAAAAAAAGCCTGAAAAATCGTTGAAAATTGTAGAGAAAACTACTACTACTGCTATATCAGTGTCGAATAATAGATGTGAGTGTTACCAAAAGAGTTCGTGATTACCACAACATACGAGTATCAGACACGTCGGTTCATTCGAGATATAAAATGATTTGGCGTTATGGTGAAATACTGTTCTCACCCCTTTATTTTAATTCTAATCAAAGGAAAAAAATAATTGTGCGCTCGCCATCAAAAGTACTTAGGAAATATTAATCAAAACGTTTCCTCGTATTTTTTATGGCATCATTTTTAGAGCAATAATTGACTTTTTAGATGGCAAAAGAAAGTTTTATTCTGGGTATAACATCCATTGTCTGTAAAAACACAGTAAAAATAAAGGAAAATACAGACTTACATTAATTACCAAAGCAAACTGATAAATACATTATACAGGAAAAAAATTTAATAATCATTTCAGAAGACAAACAAAATATTAAATACTTCTTTTAATTAGCAAACAAAATATCAAATACTTATTCGAACAGCAAACGAAATATCAAATGATCATACGAAATAGCCAGTAAATTACATCTTTGAACAGCCAAGAAACAAAATATTGAATACTTGAACGGCAAACGAAAACTCACGAGAATTTAGCCATTATGGAGGCCGACGGAATGAAGACACTAGTAGCTACACCAGGCCGAAAGAAACATGGCAAATTAGTCTACATTACAAGAGGAGCGGGCGCCAGGTCTGTCCCACAAGGACGTAATAGAATTACCAAGACAAAACCTTAATTAACAAGCATGAATGAACTCGCCAGTATATTTTCAACTCCCTATTCAGCTAAGGATGAATATCATGATGAAATACATTAAGATATATATATAAATATATATATATATATATATATATATATATATATATATATATATATATATATATATATATATATATATATATATATATATATATATATATATATATATATATATATATATATATATATATATATATATATATATATATATATATATATATATATATATATATATATATATATATATATATATATATATATAATATCGTAAATTTGCAAACAAATGAAAATAATGATTTTTCAAACAAATACATTATATAAGATCTATATTTTTATTCAGACATGAGTACGCATACATTCATCAAGAATGAGCGAGAGTAGGCAAATGGAGATGATTAATTTTAGGAATCAGCAAAAAATATAGATAATTTTCAAACAAATGAACATAATTACGAAAAAAAAAAAAAACATTCTAGGAGATGCATAAAGCGATTACGGTCGGAGTACCTCAATGAAAATGCCCGAAAAAACAAGTCTCAGTGAAGCCTTAATTACCTAAAATAAAAACCTATAACAGTGTTACATATAAAAAAATACAACTTTGTACTCTCCCATGCCGTGAGCCGAATACGAAAACATGGAAAACCCACACCACAACCTTTGGAAAACGTTAGAATTTTCAATGGATACGTCCTATTCTTTTTACACCATACGGTATAAAGTTTTTTCAACTTTTATACACACCCATACCAAATCCAAAAGTGGAATAAAAAAAAGAAGAGACCCAGGCCACCATTTTGACCTCGAGGTAAGTGCTATTTGTTAGTCCTACTGTTGCACAAGTTAGGTGGACGACTGTAGGTCAAACTGAAACAAAGGCATAGGAAAAAAAGTTGAAAGCGATAGACAAACAAAAAAAATGAACATAACATGCGTAAAAAAGCGGATGACAAGCTTACACACATAAATAAATAAATAAATAAATAAGTAAATAAATAAATAAATAAGTAAATAAATATAAACAGAATCAAATCCGCATACAGATAAATATCTAATTTAATAAACGGTACATAAGAAAGTCAGAAATAGCCCACAGTGTCACTTGAAAGTGATTTACAATTGAAAAATAAAAACTACGCCTACGACATTATTCCAAGTACAAATTCTATGCAATGCCGTGTTGGTCAGACCACGGAATTAACAACACTCACTCTGTCAGTTCCTCTGGCATCGTTGTGACCCACACCCACGTACCAGATTCTTAAGATGTGTTGCCAATTATTAAGTAGGGATTTTTGTGAAGACGCTGCTCGCCTTTCTCCCGTCTTTTGACACGTACATGGTCAGGGGAGCTTTTAAGTAGCACCTATTATTCGTTACCCATCCAAGTATTGCCCAAACCCAAAATCGCATAGGTCAAAACGTCGAAAAGCAAAAGTGTCACGAACGTGTTGGTGGTCTCAATGAATGTGATCACAGGGAAAACTAGAGGCGCAAAAATAAAAGACGTTTTACTCATTTTTTTTTCTTCAAAATTACAGCTGAAATATATATAAATGTTACTCAAATCAAAACGATGAATTTTAATTCCCCTAATTAAAGAGTTCCAGTTGGATATATCGCAAAATGTAACTGATCTAATATACCACAATGGTCCAACTAACATCAGAAATAAAGTCGTATTCAACGGAACGATTGCAGAAATATAACAACAGCAAAAAAAAAAGATTAAGAAAGAATATCTCCGGCGAATTCCAAAAGGGGAAGCTGCAGAATAACATCTGATATTATCGTGAATCTCAAGGTCGGTTTTGTGCTGGATCGCTGTTCCTTCTAATCCAGGTTCGAATCCTGACATGGAAGATGATTCTCGTTTTATTCTCTAAATCGGATTCTAGGTTTTCAGTGGAGAAAGTATACCATAAACATTTAGTATTCAAAAAGCTAAAACGTTCACCGCATATCATCCTCTTGTATCTCTCTCTCTCTCTCTCTCTCTCTCTATATATATATATATATATATATATATATATATATATATATATATATATATATATATATATATATATATATATATATATATATATATATATATATATATATAAGAATGTCTGTATATAAGTTTGGCTTCTATAGAAATCCAAACCGCTTGACAGACCCTGACAAAATTTTCCACATGCCCTTTATGTCACCCCAGAAAGGTTTTTAACTCAAAGCAAACCCCTATACCGTGACAGAAATACAAACACAGACAAAACAAATTAAATTTTGGTTTTTATGTCACCTTTTCCTTCAGTTTTCTGGGTTTATTTTCATTTTTCACCTGACCCTTCAGCTTTTCTTCCAGCACTGCCATAAGTATGATTAACCTACAACAATAAACCCCCTATACATTAATTTTTTATTAGAATTTGCTCGAATTCTGGTCATAATTTATGATAATAATTAATATAATTGTTTATTACGCTAATAAAATCTACACTGAAAACCTAAATCGATAATTTCTTTCCGTAGTAAGAGAAGCCAAGTCCGTGCATGCATAGTAGTGGCTTAATACAACGATTTCAGCCAGCAGAAACCACCAACAAACTCATTTGCCCAGCTCATTCATACATATGGTTGAAGACGTTATATGATATATAATAAGTAAATAAACAATTAAAAATAAATAAATAAATAAAAAATAAATAAATAAATAAAAATAAATAAATAAAAATAAATAAATAAATAAACACATTCCCTTTTTTGCGTACGGTGTTAAGACGGTCCTACACACCATCCTACGTCATTTATTACACGCCAACGTCGTGTAGGGAGAACAGCATGTTGTTGGTTGTGCTGGAATAATCGAAATATCACCTTGGACACTCCAGTGGTTGGAATTAATTATTGTGCATACGGAAGATAAGTTTCTTTTCACTTTGCTTGGTGCTGGTTACCGGGAAGATAATGACTGAAAATTCTAGATTAATACTTTACAGGAATGTAGATAATTACATTTGGAAATCTTTTCCGAAAGGTACTTGGAGGGTAAATGTATTAGATGCAAATAGGGAGTTATGAAATGGCAGCTATGGCACTTCAAGTAACTCGAAGTGCTCACAGCTTACACAACACATCAATTCATACCTTTTGCTGATGTGATCATACACAGTAAAGAATAGTATTCCTATCATTTAGGAAAATAAAATTATTGTTTATGGTTATATATCAGAATGATATATATTCATTTCTATCCTTTATTAATGCATATTTATTCAGTACAATAAATACTTATTGCCTAACATTCCTCCAAGAAGGGAAAGACTTTGTTTGATTCATGATTATGTTATTGCCCGAACTGACCACGTTTATAGATGCTGTACATGTAACTTTATACACAATTCTATGTTAAGGAATTTGATGTCATTGTAAAGATTATGAGGTGTAATTTATTATGTTATGTTAAAAACGTCCCTAAAACCAGCATAAAAAAAAATATGTATCACAAGCTGAAGTTAGCCGTATAGGAAAGTGTTTTGCCACTTTTTTCTTAATATGATGAGGGGGTGGAAGGCTAACTCTTGCAGCAATTCACTTAATAATAGGAAAGAAGTAAAAAAGCGTAACAGAGTATAGACTAAATATTTCTTATTAAAAAAAGACGTCTCTTCTCATACAATATAAATGAGTGATTTTAAATCAGAACTGAGGGGTTGGTTCAGTTCTTTATGAATTGGACAGTGAAGTTTACTTCACTATATTAACACATATAAAAAGATATCATTGGCCTAGGCCTGTACCAAATTGTCTGTATCACACACAAATTTTGTTTTAGATTTTTATTGTATGATTTGGACTTATAATGGCGTACAAATAGCATGTAAGGGTCTAACAGTGAAATGAATAAGCCTATACATAATTTATTCATATTCTGATCAGAGCGTCTGAGATGCTTCCCAGATGAAATACAGCAGCAAACTGTCATGAAATTGGCGCTAACTTGTCCACAGGTGCAATTACCTGCCAGTTGGTCAGAAGATATTTAGGTAATACCATCATTTCATCCTTTCTGGTGAGTGGACTTTCTCTGCCCACAAACTGTTGTCTACACGTAAGTTATAACAGCAGTTTCGATGAACTGACAGATAGAAGAAATGACAGGTAAACTTGGGGGTGCAAGGGAGGAGAAAGCGGGAGAGAGAGAGAGAGAGATAGTTTATCAGATGTCATTCAGTTTTTCTGGGCAGTGCCTGGGTTGTTCAGCTAGTGTATGCATGTATGTATGTATGTATGTATGTATGTGTGTCTGTATATACGTATACATATATATATGTATATATATATATATATATATATATATATATATATATATATATATATATATATATATATATATATATATATATACATACATACATACATACATATACATATATATATATATATATATATATATATATATATATATATATATATATATATAATCTACTGATCACTTTTACAAGATATGTATGTAATTGTAATAACCACAATGATCTCTTCACTACTCGAATTCTTCACATTTTTTGGATAGGCTTGCCACTACAAATTCTGATGTCGGGTAGTTGGAATCGATTTCTCAGGATGCAGGTTTGATTCATGTTACTGGACATCAGAACTGCATCATATTTCTTGCATCTGGATCTAAGGCTTTGTAGTGACAAGCATATCCAAAAAGTTTTAAGAATTCGAGAAGTTAAGAGGGCATTGTGTCAATTACAATTACATTTATATATATATATATATATATATATATATATATATATATATATATATATATATATGTATATATATATACATACAGATATATATTATATATATATACATATATATATATGATATATTTTCATGATGTTGCCTTGTGATATGTATATCATCCCATAGTTTTGGTATATTTACTCTTCTATTTATCATGTATTATGTGTAATAATATTAACTGTTGAAGTATCATATGTAGTGTAATATCAGATCTCAAAAGAGTTAGTGATTTAGATATCTTAACAGCCTAATTTAGAATTAATAATAAATTTTTAATTGTAACATAGTAAATGAGGAACACGTGTGTCCTATCGAAGGATTTATTTCACTTTATCTGTCACCAGTTAAGATAAAGTGCTTGACAGGTTGGGAATAACAGTCGCTGCTCCGTTCAGGTTTTTCATTTTGTTTTTAAAACATGCCAATCATAATTAGCCTGTTGCAATCTGTCTGATTGTGTAAAGTTTTCAGTAAAAGCTTTGTCTCATACGAGAAGAAGGAGTGTACTTTTGAGAGTGAGAGCACATTGCAATTGCATCATGTTTAAGATTGCACTGCTCTGATCATGTATTGTCCTGATTGCGTTCAAAATGTTTTTGCTTTCGTATTTCATTCCCAAAATGCCTTAATGACGTCATATGATTGTTTTAATTTCCTACTGGAATCCAAAATTTGCTCATTCTTATTTGAGAGACTGATCAGTTTGGTTCCCTCTCTCTCTCTCTTTCTTCAAAAGAGAGTAATTTTAACGTAATATATCTGTGGTCACTGGTATTAAATATAGCTTTTGAGAGCTGAGTTTAGTAAAATTGTTTAATTGCAATGGCGCCAGACAAAAAAGTGTGTTTTGTGAATCAAAGCAGCTGCAAGTTATTTTACAAAGGTTTTCACAAGCTTGTGTAAGGTAAAGTGAATTTTACTTATTATTACCATGGTATAATAAGGTATATTAGGGAAATTTTGCTTTAGTGAAATTATTATTGATAAATCTTTTGTGTATTTTTGTGTGTTCTTGTGTTTGCAATCTCTTGATTTTTCACATTTCTTGTGTTGGTGATTTAACATTTATTTACTTAGCATTTTAAATATTTCCTAATAATTTAACATTGCATACTGGATTTCATTTTCATTTATTAAGATTTTCTTTTCAAATCTTCAGTAATTCTTGATAGTTTAAATTTTGCTTAATTTAATTTCTTAATAAATTAAAGTTTTTTTTTATTTAGTTTATTTAATTTAACTCAAGAACTAATTAAATTTTGTGTTGTTTTCAAGTAATAGTAAATTTTTCAGACACTGACTTCTAATTATAAATTTTGAATTTAAAAATAAATTTTTGTATTTAAAATGTTTAAAAACAGTGTTTCATTTATTGACCACCTGTGAATAAGATTAATTGTGTGCATAAGGCAAAGTGATAAACATGTTTTGTTCCTTCAGTTTTGCTGACGTGAATTAAGACCAGGGAAACAATTGAAGTTGTTTGATGGAGTGATGCCCTTTTACTCTAGTATATTTCTTGTTTAATTGTTGATACCCCACACTAGTCTTGATAAACTTAGTTTAATTTTTCATGTGACAAATGAACTTTTTAAGGGATCACTGTTACCTTTAGAGTACTCAGTCGTAATTCTTATTTTTATGAGAATTCAGGTATCTGGGTGAAGTGAGGTAAATTTTCGAAATCTGTGATTAGTTGTGTAATAACCAGGTGCTTGGTACGCATCGTGACAATAGAAAAAAATATATATATGTGTGTATTATACATACAAAGAATATAATATAATCCCTTATATAAGTTCAAAAGTAAATATACCGACAGATATACAGATTCGTACGTAATAGACCTAGATACCTGTGTTGATAATTAAAGAATGTTCAAGGCTAATTAACTGGCAAATGCGAACTATGGTCTACAAAATAATGACTACTAATGAGGGCTAAATTTGTATAATGCAGATTAAGTGGAAGTTGAAATCAGTCGATCATTTAATATATTATCAAGGAGGATAAAGCCTAATTAATTATCATCATTGTTAATTAGAGCATTTCTACACAGATATTTATAGATTCATACGAAGGTTAGCTGTGGTAGTAGACCAGTTATAATATGATTTTCACCAATTGAGTTCACTAGAGGGGTAATATTACTAATGATACTTACAAAAAGCTAAAATAAAATCAAATAAATTCTCAAAGGCATTCATTGCCTGACTGCAGTATGCTGAAATATGACAATTAACCAGTAATATTAGTGTGCGACAAAACTGACCTATCTTTACAAGCACACGGGGCATAATTAAAAACAGCCTTAAGACCTGACAACAATTAATAAACTTCGGTTTCACAAGTAAACAACTTCCCGAAAACCGGGTGAGTTAATAAGCATTCACCTTTGCATGTGAAAACAAACTATTTCAAATCTGCAACGATAACAAGAACATGGTAAAAATACTATGACCATCAGGTGGACTTGTTTACATCAATTATTTCACAGATGGGAATAAAATAATCTCATGTATCATGCAACAACTACAGACAACACTGCAATAAAATATTTCCATCAATCAACTCTGTTGCTTGGTATGCATATAGTAAACAAAATATACACAAAGATTAATATTAGAATCTATCCGTCAAATACACTGCTAACAGGGTTGTCGATCAATATTATTACCAATTTAGAATCTTTGTCACACGTTTTCGGTATGCATGTTGTGCGTGCGTGTGTGTGTGTGTGTATGTGTGTGTGTGTGTACTATATATATATATATATATATATATATATATATATATATATATATATATATATATATATATATATATATATATATATATATATATATATATATATATGCAAGTAAGGTTAAAATAACCATTTAGTTTTTTTTCTCTGAGTCACCTCCTGCTTTGGGAGACAGATTAATGCTCTCTTTTCTTTTTCATATATATATATATATATATATATATATATATATATATATATATATATATATATATATATATATATATATATATATATATATATATATATAGTATATATATATATACATATATATATATGTGTGTGTGTGTGTATGTATGTATACACACACATTTATATATATATTATATATATATATATATATATATATATATATATATATATATATATATATATATATATATATATATATATATAAAAGAGAAGAGAGCATTAATCTGTCTCTCCTATGAGAAAAAAATAATGGTTGTTTTAACTTTACTTGCATTTTTTATATATATAAAAAAATAATATATATTTTTATATATATATATATTATATATATATATATATATATATATATATATATATATATATATATATATATATATATATATATATATATATATATATATATATCTGTGTATATAATTGTAGACCTACATCTCAATCCCCAACATGAACAGCTACATAAAAGAGACGCTCCATATTTCACACCTTTACTATGCACGAATAAAAGATTGGCGAGGCCCCACCCTACCGGGCCCTGACAGCTTGTCGCGGCGAAATATGATTTCCCCCTCAACCAGGTCGGTCGGTTTGTATCCTCCGGAGGACAAGTCGTCCGTTTTATTCCTGAACACCCGCTTGAATTCTATCCCTTGTTTCTTCTCACGGACACACGCAAGCTTTTAACCCTTTTCCCCGCTGCTCTTTGCCCTTGCATGGAATCTATGAATGGTATCTGGTATACACTGCCAAGCCTTGTGCCACGGGAGAATTCTTTATAAAGAGGAATTCTTTATCGAGATGGTTTTAAACGCGGTATGTATTTCTAGGTGCTAACCTGACGTTCAGTTAAATTTTTATATTTTTCTGACTGCATGCTCGTCTGTCTGTTTGTCAGTGGGTATCTGAAGAGGATATACAACTAACACATTGAAGAAAAAATGCACATAATAATACATATAATCGTGTTCTTGGACATTTTCAAAGTTAGTTTATTTATTAAATGGATTGCAAGTAACATTTCATGAACACAGAAAAATTGTAATATGCCTATTGTATACATTGCAACAAATATATAAAAATATCATGTATTACACATTTTACACAAACACATATATATGTATAAACATATATATATATATATATATATATATATATATATATATATATATATATATATATATATATATACACACATATATATATCTCCTTAAAAATCACAGCAGATGCACGTGGCTTCAGTATATAAGCGAATACCACAAGAAAATGACAGGAAGAAGTTCAGTACCAAGCGGTTTCACGTGTTTACTTTGTGCCCCGAAAATGCGTGAATAAACACGTTAAAGCGCTTGGTACTGAACTTTTGCCTGTCATTCTCTTACTTGAAATCTTACTTGCAATCCATTAAGTAAATAAACTAAATGAAAATGTCCATATATATGTACATCTAAAAGCTGCATACATTCAACGTTTTACATGTTAAACCCAACAACATAAAAAACCAAAACTCTTAAGGCTTCTTAATGTCAATCCCGAAATCCTCCCAAGCAACCCAAGCGGTCCAGAATTGTACCCACTGCCCAAAGCGTGGCATTTCCGCAATAGTTTTGGGCATCGTAATCAAGTTCCCAGGGAACCAGACCGAGTAAATAATCTACTGAAGGAAAAAAATCATGTTTAAAATTAATTTATGGGAGTCGCCTGGAAAAGGCTTCCGGCTGCGTTTTTCCTGATTCTCATCAACTTCCTTCCTAAAGAGGCTGAAGGTACTGAAGGTATAGCTTCCCCTTGTTTCCTCGGACATGGGCTAGAAAACGGTATTGGGTATCCTGCCACACTGGTCTTGGTTCTTATAATAATAAAGAAAATAAATTTATAAAATAAAAAACAATTTAAAATTCAACAGTTAGGACAGATTGTCACTAGATATTTGTTAAATTTTGACAATCAGATAGGAATTCTTATACAACATAATTATATAAAAAAAAAGTGGTATGCCTCCAACTAAGAGTGAATCCATACACACACACACACACACACACACACACACACACACACACACACACACACATATATATATATATATATATATATATATATATATATATATATATATATATATATATATATATATATAAATAAACATATACATAAAGGCACACATGAAGTTCAAGACAAACTAGAAAGGAAGAATGAGACAGAAACATCATCTGCTAGATGGCTGTGTTGCAGCATACCAGAAAATCTTGTAGACTTTATTCAGGTTAAGAAAAAAAAACGCTTAGGCAACGTATTTTTCCAGTTTCAGGGACTCTCAGTTTAATGAAATCCTTCACGCATTCCACTATCAACTATTAAATTTGATCTAGTTTTTGATGAGTGATTTTTATACCTTGCCAGTTACAGCGCACATCCACTCATCACCAGGAAATAAAACATATGCAAAACAAAACAATCTGGATCAGAGTGCGATGGCTCTCAGTAAAATGAAATTTATCCTAGCTGAAAGTGTAGATACACAATAGCTGATTTAGCACCCGTGTGGGGATATCTTGTTTTCGTTTGGGTGCAGTTGGCTAAGCATTGTTAGGCATAATCAGCCTACTTCTATGTCAGTCACAAATCCGATATGATTAAACTTTTGTTTGCTCTACATGATCAGATACACAGTGCTGATCATTGGCAGTAAATGCTAGTGTTGGTGACCATAGTTATTGTAACGAAAGCTTATAAATCAAATAAGCAGTAATGCGAAAGCCTAGTTATCTTTCGTATACCCTTTACCGGCAAGTAGCGAATGCTCCTCTGGCATTATTATTTTTTTTTTTTTGCTTTAAAACCTTACTTTTTCTTAAACAAGCCCATGTGTGTGTTTCCTTAAAACCTGCCTTCTTTAGAGGTGAATCTTTCACATATTTGGGGGCTAGGCCCCACTCTTACTACTCCCCAACTTTTCAATTCTAATTTCCTTCCTTCAGGCCTGAGTTCGAAGCCCGTGTTTAAGACTGTATTCAACTGCAGATGTCATGCCTTTTCTCTCTCTCTCTCTCTTAGTTCTGCCTCGTTACATGTCCAGTTTACAACTGAATAACCAACGTTCGATACACGATCAGGACGAGGTGGGAACAATACGAGTGCTTTTCCTAAAAGACAGTAAGCCTTTGTTGACTCACACAACACAGTGAATCATATTCCTGGTTATTAGCAGACTGCTGTGGGTCACACCTGAGGAAAAAAAGAGAGAAAGAGACCCTAGTGATTAAATCTCTATCAAACTGTATACGGTAAGGTTTCGACAAAGCAATCACTCATGTCACAGGTGTACTTTATCGGAAACACTCTCAAAATATCGCTATCTCTCTTAATCTGTAAGAGACAATTCTAAGCCAAGTTATAAAATCCGCTACCAGGAAAAGTATGTGCTTCCAAATTAGAAATTTTACGTTCCTGGATTTAATGGTAATGGCATAAGGACCACTCAGAGAGTAATAGTCCGAGGTTTCACAATACCAAGTTAATTGAATGATGTGTAACAGAAACTTAATAAAGGAAAGAATAGCATCGACGCACAGACCGTATGTCAACGAACCGAGGGGGTTCGGGGGAGCAAACAACACCGTGTCATCACGAAAGCGAATAATTCACGCGAGCATGTCGAAATAATCACACGGATCTTTTGAGCAGCTCAGGCAGTCACACTTATGAGGGTTACATGTAGCTTCTTGAGGAGTTCCCAATCACATACATCAATTACCCTCTAGATAATTCAACCAGTGTGTTCCTCTGTAAGCCCTGAATGAATTATCACGTCGTCGCTGTGTCTGTGTGACTAATTACAGCGCCATGTCAATTATCATCGCGATTTAGAGAAAGCTGTCGATTAGCAATCTCCACTCTACCCCTCCCCCACTCTTCACCCTCCCGACTCGTCGACTGGTTGGATAGCTCGTGGCGAGGTACATACGGCTATGTTGAGATTTTCTTTACAAAGAAGATTGTTAGGGGATGATGCTGTTGTTGTATAAACAACAACAACAACAATAATAATAATAATAATAATAATAATAGCTTAGGCTGCGCCCAAATGTACCCAGGAAATGTTATTATTATTATTATTATTATTATTATTATTATTATTATTATTATTATTATTATTATTATTGTCAGTTTTGTCCGCCAAGTCTTCAAAATTTTACTATCATTATCCTAACTGTTTCGATCAATGCTCGAAAATTTATCATCAATATAATTATCATAACGCTAGCTGTACCAACCTCGTACAGATGAAATACCCCACGAAATGTGGTGTTTCTAAATAATAAAAACGACAATAACTTGAAACAATTGATCTTCCGTTTCCAAGCACTTGCTTATCAGCACGGCAAAAGATTTTTTCTTGCATATCAACTACAAATACGATTTTCACTAGTTTTAACATCAGATTCGCGCTCAATTAACGATTAATTCATGTGTCATATCATCATGCCGAGTATTACTTCCACTATCCACACTGACAAAGATCATTTTGATGTCCCCTTAACATTTTATCTTAGGACAACTTTGGCGTTCAACGATATCTTTTTTTTTTTTTTTACCTATACTTTCGATACTGAACAGAGTAAGGCGAATTTCAAATGTCAATTTGACCCTTCCTTTGCTTTTATTTCCTTAACATTTGAGGTAACGGGTAACTGGGAAAAACAACCTTGTCGATTTGACACCCGCAACTGACATCATTCATAAAAAAAGTCATGTTACGTCAAATGCAATTTAACACTCCATGGCATTTTCAACATACAACATACATACATACATACATACATACATACATACATACACACACTCACGCAGAAATAGAAAAAATACTATTTCTGATACTTCTAATTTACAATTTTCAATCAATAGTTCTCTCTCTCTCTCTCTCTCTCTCTCTCTCTCTCTCTCTCTCTCTCTCTCTCTCTCTCTCTCTCTCGCGACCTGTTTTCCCAAGCTTATTATTTTGGCCATTGCTTCCCTCGGATCATCCAACTGTCTCTTAACACCCGACAACCAACCACATCACAAATTTTCTCTGTAGAAATCGGTAACATCCTCGGGTTGGTTGCCTTGGTGTTGGCAGTTCCGTTCCCCTTACAGCATGCTTTGGAATTCTCGCTTTGCTTCTTCTTTCTATAAATCCTATAAATCTACTGTAATTTACGGTCTCTCGAGACTCGGGCTAGAAAAGGTAACTTGGGTGCTCGTCCCACTGACCTTTGTATGGAAGAGGAAAAAAAAAAATTCATGCAAGTTCCATCCTAAACAGTAGCTGACCCCTTTCTCTACCCTACTCTCTCTCTCTCTCTCTCTCTCTCTCTCATTTCTAAAATAGACATGACCTGAGGACCAGTTCTCTCTCTCTCATTTCTAAAATAGACATGACCTGAGGACCAGTTCTCTCTCTCTCTCATACACGTGTCATTTAAGAGCTGAACTCTCTGCTCTCTCGCACAGGGGTGCCATTTAGAGAGCGGATCTCTCTCTCTCTCTCTCTCTCTCTCTCTCTCTCTCTCTCTCTCTCTCTCTCTCTCTCATTTCTAAAATACACATGACTTGAGGACCAGTTCTCTCTCTCTCTCTCTCTCTCATACACGTGTCATTTAAGAGCTGAACTCTCTGCTCTCTCGCACTAGGGTGCCATTTAGAGAGCGGATCTCTCTCTCTCTCTCTCTCTCTCTCTCTCTCTCTCTCTCTCTCTCCTAACAGACGAATACCGCTTAGGACCCCGGAGTAATTGTCTATAACACCAAAATGACTTTTAGCAACTGCGGGGCGACGTCAGCCGGAGCGTAATACAAATTATTTAAGGCCAGCCATGACTC
>NC_089763.1:45654468-45684468 GCF_040412425.1 Macrobrachium rosenbergii | reverse complement strand
AAATCAATCACAGTTACTCGTGGCATCATGCCCAATTGGGGATTTCTCATTGAGGCACCGTCCTTGTGCCCATATCTCCGTTGGCCAACTGGTACCTTGACTCTTTGATCACAGAAGATGGTTCTGCTACGAAATACGGGGATGAAATGACGTAAATCTGGCGATAAGCGAATTAGGGCTGCGGTAACATTAGCCTGTTGCCACACCGCGTAACGAAAGATACAGATGCAATTGCTCGCAGGCACTCTTTTGCAAGAGGAGTCTTGGAAACCTGTCGTGATCTGCCGTTAAGGGAAGATCGGCGGAAGAATGTATGGAGGGAAGATTAACTTTCTAGAGAAAGGACGAAAGGACGTCTGGTAGATTAACTTTCTATGTTCTAGAGAAAGGACGAAAAAGAGGGAGTCAATCGTAGGGACGAAGGAAGATCAACATTCCCTGCGTTCTAGAAAGGGGAAGAAAGAGGATCTAGTAAAGACAAGAGGTAAAATTACCTTTTCCCGTGTTCTAGAAAAGGGAAGAAAGGGGATCTAATTAACTTTTTCGTGTTCTAGAAAAGGGAAGAAAGGGGATCTCGTAAAGCCAAGAGGTAAAATTAACTTTTTTCGTGTTCTAGAAAAGGAGCGTAAGGGGATCTAGTACAGAAATGAAGGGAGAATAGTTTCTCTAGGTGCTGGAGAGGAAGTACTGGCACTGGGAAAAGACTAGAGAGAAAATGAGCCTTCTAGGGGTTTTAGGAAAGGGAGGAACTGGGGTTTGGTCAAGACTTAAATATTAATTTCTCTGGGTCTAGAAAGGACACCTAGTAAAGGCTAGAAGGAAGAAAACTTTCTCCGTGTTTTAGAAAATAGAAGAAAGAAGCACTAATACAGACTTGAAGAAAGATCAACTTTCTCCGTATCTAGAAACGGTAGAAGAGAGATCTAGTCGAGAAAAAAAGGAAAATCTATCTTCTCTGAATCTAGAAAGGGAGGATCAATTTTCTCTGTATCACACCATAGAAAATGAAGGCTAGAGATCTAGTACAGAGAGGCGTACCTTTTCTCTGTGTCCTAGAAGACCAAGGAATAAGTAGATTGCACTTGAAGGAAGGTTAGAGAAAAACTGAGATTTCCTTATATAGTGAGGACAAAGAATTTAACCTAAAAGGAATATCGGGAAATAGACCAGAGCATTATATGAGACCAATATTACACAGAGATTAGGTCACAAAAAATGGCACGGAAAAACCACGTCTGACTTATATTGGTGATCAGAAAAAGATTGGATTTCAAAACATAAAAGGAAAAGCAGTGGGAATATTGAATATCCAGAATTAATAAAAAAAAAAATACTAAAAAAAGATAAATGAAAAAAGCAAGAACAATCACGACCACGACGCAAACGGGATCTGGGAGCTTGTGTCTCAAACATAAAATTCAAATATGGGAAACCTGAAGATCCAAACTATAAATACGAATGAGCCAGGCACTAATTATGTTGCAGATCAGCGTGAAGACTGGGTCTCAAATTCAAGACCTAATTCATGAGTACAAGCAAAAAAAAAAAAAAAAACTGGACACCTACCTACAGAAGATTAGATCCCAACTTAGAGGCAAAAAAATGGAAGATCAACACCACTAATATCGAAGATCAATAAAGAATCTTCATTTGCTAGGATTTTTAAAGACAGGGGAATATAACTGAAGATCCAGTCAAAAAAATAAAAAGAGGGAATATCACGGTTCCAAAAGAATCAGTCATTAACTAAAAATGTTCAGACTCAAAGCCGAGGGAATATTAGGCTTCTAATACACAGTAACATACACTTTCACAAGCATGACCTTTCTAGTTCTAAGCTTTAAATAGCGTTCTCAGGAAATAATCTTTGAGGTATCATTTATATTCCTGCCTTGCAAAATTGACCGACCTGCTTCAACTTCATACAAGGAGAGAGAGAGAGAGAGAGAGAGAGAGAGAGAGAGAGAGAGAGAGAGAGATTCAAATAGAGAGAATGTATGTACAGTATATGTATACCATATACCATATACAGTATATACTCTTATATACCATATGCATGCTCACACACACACACACACACACACATATATGTGTGTGTGTGTGTGTGTGTGTGTGAGAGAAGAGAGAGAGAGAGAGAGAGAGAGAGAGAGAGAGAGAGAGAGAGAGAGAGAGAGAAATAGGCAAAACAAAAGCAGCAAGCGGACTGTAGTCCTATCTAGATAATTCACAGGGCCGCGTCTTAAACATTCATAAATGTGCAAGCGGGTTCACCGTTTAAAACATTCGTTGCGCCCAAAGCAATCAAATCGAGAGTCACAAGCTATTCCAACATTTCAATGAAATGTCAAGCAGAGTGGAAAAGCTTTCAGGGCACAAGACGCCTTTGCCGTCCTAATAATGGTAAACTGTCCGTACAAAGGTACACTGAAAGAACAGACAATGGCTAACTGTCGATAACACATCGACATTTAAAAGGATAATGGTAACCATCCGTGCATAAAGAGTACATCCTCCTGAGTTTAAAATCCATATTTAAGAGTAGGTCATGGTAAACTCCTACAACAAAATTTACATTTAACAGCATATCACGCTAAGTTCTCTGTCCATAATCCAAGTTTAAGAGTAGTTCTTGATGAACTCACCCGACAAAATCCAAGTATTTCATGGTAAACTGCTCTTTTAACACCCACATTTAAGGGTATTTTGGTGAGCTGCTCTTTTAAAATCCATATTTAAGGGTATTTCATGGTAAACCGTCCCTTTAAAATCCACATTTAAGGGTATTTCATGGTAAACCGTCCTTTTAAAATCCACATTTAAGGTAAACTGTCCCTTTAAAATCCACATTTAAGGGTATTTCATGGCAAACCGTCCCTTTAAAGTCCACATTTAAGAGTACTTCATGGTAAACCGTCCCTTTAAAATCCACATTTAAGGGTATTTCATGGTGCACCGTCCCTTTAAATTCCACATTTAAGGGTATTACATAGTAAACCGTCCCTTTAAAGTTTAAATTCTAAAATCCACATTTATAGTAAACTGTCCTTTAAAATTACATTTACGGGTAAACCGTCCCTTTAAAGTCCACATTTAAGGGTACTCCATGGTAAACCGTCCCTTTAAAATCCACATTTAAGGGTATTTCATGGTAAACCGTCCCTTTAAAATCCACATTTAAGGGTATTACATAGTAAACCGTCCCTTTAAAATCCACATTTAAGGGTATTTCATGGTAAACCGTCCCTTTAAAATCCGCATTTAAGGTTATTGCATAGTAAACTGTCCCTTTAAAATCCACACTTAAGGGTATTACATAGTAAACCGTCCCTTTAAAATCCACACTTTAGGGCCGACTCTGGCAAACTCCTTACTACAGTATAACGCCCGTTTAGTTCGTAAATAATGGTAAGCTATCAGTAACGCACATTCAAATTGCAGATACTTGTAACTGTCCGTACAAAAACCACATTCAAAGAATGGATGATGGGAAACTGACCAAACATTAATCACAGGACATGTTACTGTCCACACGAGCGGTAGCTATCATCACATCATCTCTGCTGGCCGGTCAGAGTCCGGAAGTCCACACAAACCTTCCTCCTGCCTTGAACACCGTAACCACAGTTAATTAAGGACCAGCCAGCTCATCTAAAAAAAAAAAAACTTTACTGTCCAGCAAAACAGCAATTAATCATTTAAAAATACCATATACTGCCCAACAAAGCGGTAACTTACATTCACCATGTATATGTCCTTAAGTTGAAGGTCATGGCAATATTAATAACACGTTCGCCATAACGCTAATCGCCTGTTTAACAAGAAGAAAAAAAACGCTTAATCTGGTCAACATTTGAATGGGTGACTCCCTAAATATGTGTACCATGGCGTAGTATAGCAACCGCATCATGAAAACAAGTCGTAAGCCATCCTCCGAAAAGGAAATAGGCATATTGATAAACAAAAAGATGAGGTAAAATGTAAAAACAATCATCAAAGGGATAAACACCGACTTGTTTTTTTTTTTTTTGCTGTTTTTCAATCAGCCATGGTTGGGATAAGCAACGCAAAAATCTACCGTTAATGAAAAAATTAAGAAAACAAAAGACAATAACACAGAAGGATCCATACGCGAAGGAAGCGGCAGATTAGGGAAAAACTGGAAAGGGATGGGAATTCCCAAAGTATGCTGCGATAGCGGGAAAGAGTCCTATTTTGCCTCACTGTTGCTTATATTCGTCTTCCTAGTATCTGTGTAATGTCCTTCCTTCTCTTTTACCAGTATCAGTATCGTATTGTTTCATTTCCCTTCATAATGCACCGTCCATTTAGTGTTACCTCCCCTGGTTCCCCTTCTTGTTTTGTCTCTGGGAGCTTACTTGCTTATTTTTCTTATTAACATATATGTCATTTATCGTTGTGTATTACTATCTTATGCCAAACTCGTTTTCATTCTCATAATCTACTGCTTCTTGTTCTTTCTTATCTGCGCCTTCCAGGTTATCTGCATCATTAATATTCTCTAAACACTTTCATTCAGTACCTACTACTCTTATTGTATCTTTCCTTATTCATTTCTTTGTACTTAGATTGCCTCTCATATTCAGTTCTTTATTTTCCTCCCATATTTACGGTTCTTAAAAATGGAGCTGCTTATATAATTGGTTTTTCTAATCCATACTGGATAAGACACATGCATATGCAAAACATGGCAGCTACAGCATGTTGTGTAAAATATATATAATTATATATATATATATATATATATATATATATATATATATATATATATATGTGTGTATGTATGTACACACATAAATATATATAATATACATATATATATATATATATATATATATATATGTATGTGTATATCCATTATATATATATATATATATATATATATATATATATATATATATATATACATAAATATATATATATATATATACAGTATATATACATAAACATATATTAATATAGATATTTATTTAATATATGTGTATAAATATTTAAATTAAATACATATTTATTTAATACATGTGTATAAATATTTAAATTAAAATATAAATATATATATATATATATATATATATATATATATATATATATATATATATATATATATATATTATTCCTTGATTTTAGGCCAAAACCCATGCCCGCGGGCATGTGATCCATTTCAAGCCTGGCAGAGCTGATAAAAAAAGCTATATTTTAATTTCGTGGCATCGTACAGTACAGTACAGTACTCAAACGATGAATGGGGCAGTGCCCAACCATTTTTTTTCCCCTCCATATCAATCCCTGATTACGGAATAAGGCTTCGCGTGGGAAAAAATATTCTAGTGTGTGAGATATATAGAATGGGCGGCGTATCTAAAAAGAAAACTTAAAAAATCTTGCTCAACAATGACCAGCTGTTGGCCATCACTGTACAGTATGTCGATTGCTAAATTTGAGATTCTGAGGCCAAGTCTCTGAGAAAGAGAAAGTAGAATATTTTCTCCGCTTTGTCTTTTCTTTTCTTTCGAAATGGCAATTTCCTTTTTCTGATGGAAGTTCAAATTTGTGGTCGTCTCTTTCATCGATAATTTTTTTCGACAACAGTTAAACTGAAAATAAACACCGATTTTTTCTCCCTATTGAACAGTTCATCATTGATATTACTGGACTTATTACTGTTGCATTTGTCCTTGTTATAGTTTCCGTCGCTGACATTATCGTCGCTAATAACAGTTCTATTACCACTACTGTCATTACTTAAAATAGCGCTTTCGTCATTATACGTTCGCGTTATTATATATTTGCGGTCATCTCTTTTATCAGTATTATTTCGACTATAGCTAAGCTGAAAATGAACAGACATTGATTTTTCCTCCCCCTTTAATGAGCTCATCATCAATATTATTGAATTTATTACAGCTGCTTTTGTCCTTGTTAAAGTTTCCGTCGCTGAC
This sequence comes from Macrobrachium rosenbergii, assembly GCF_040412425.1. NCBI lineage: Eukaryota > Metazoa > Arthropoda > Malacostraca > Decapoda > Palaemonidae > Macrobrachium > Macrobrachium rosenbergii. The sequence goes on along the minus strand of NC_089763.1, from coordinate 45,678,511 downwards.
ATTATCGTCACTAATAATAGTTCTGTTACCACCACCACCACTACCCGTCATTACTAATAGAGTTTTCGTTATAATTATCATTATGACTTATGGAGATGAGCTACACTCCTAAAAGGGGATGGCCAAGTTTCTACAACATATAATATCTAAAATCAAGCCCGGTAAAGGCGTCGAGCTGGTTGCGCAAGTGCACTGCGCTACTTAGAAAGTGCTGTTGCTGGCTTATCGCTGGATGTTGAGAGAGAGAGAGAGAGAGAGAGAGAGAGAGAGAGAGAGAGAGAGAGAGAGAGAGAGAGAAATTCCTGGCTGTTTTTATCAAGGTTAGTTTCGAGCGTTATTACTGCTCAAAAATAGTTCGGTCATATTTCTCTCTCTCTCTCTCTCTTCTCTCTCTCTCTCTCTCTCTCTCTCCCTAACAAAAGACAAACGTGTAAAACTTTCCTACTTGAAATTTTACTCTATAGAAATCCAGGATTAACGACATGAATGTATAGGCTACATACATACATACATACAAACATACATACACACACACGGACATATATATATATATATACATATATATACACACAGGTGCAGTTTATGTGATTAACCATTAAAACTCTTATCTGTAAGTTGAGTTAGCCGCAGCACTTACAGTAGGTCACTTAGTGATTAAATGCCACAGTTAGAGCCAGAAATATTGACCAATTTATGAAAAATACCGTAAAAGCTAACTCACATTCCTTGGAAGGTATCTGACTTTAATTGATTGAATAGCATCCGAAATTTCCCTGAAGACTCCCCAAGCCCCTTTATTATTATTATTATTGTTATTATTATTATTATTATTATTATTATTATTATTATATTATATATATATATATATATATATATATATATATATATATATATATATATATATATATATATATATATATATATATATATATATATAGTTTAGTCAAGCGTTAGCACGTTCATCTCATCAGTAAAAGGTCTCGTGTTCGATTCCAGGTCGGGCCTGAACCCTTTGGGCAAGTGCCATTAAATACTATCACTGCACAGCTAGCCAAAGCAGTTAATTAGGTAATTACCATTGGTTCACTTTCGTAGATTACAATCTAGAAGGGTAAGGGGCTGAAAACCTACATTCCAAAAGACGTTATTAAGTCTAAATGTAGCAAATTCTGGAGCCACCATCTCCTTGTGGTGTAGGTCTGATGGTGATATAATAATATATATATATATATATATATATATATATATATATATATATATATATATAATTATTATTATCATCATTATTCAGAAGATGAACCCTATTCATGTGGGACAAGTCCACAGGGCCACTGACTTGAAATTCAAGACTCCAAAGAACATGGTGTTCATATATACAGTATATATATATATATATATATATATATATATATATATATATATATATATATATATATATATATATATATATGTATGTATGTATATATTAGTGTACCCAAATGACGGTAATATAAAAGACGGTTCAGACACTTCATCACGACATTAAACATGAACCAGAATAAGGGAGCAATGTACTTTCATTTTGTACATATGAACATGTACCAGAGGTGACAGAGGCCGGCTCTGAGCTCGGCAACGGCTGTTCTAAAAGTGTTGTTGAAAAATATACAGACTGCATTTTACAAGAAGACCCCATGTAAAAATATACATATACTATATTTATACAAGATAATATATATATACATATATATATATATATATATATATATATATATATATATATATATATATATATATATATATATATATATATATATATATATATATATAACATATATATATATGTGTGTGTGCGTGTACTCATCCACAACCAGTTATATCCACGATACGAACCGTCAGAAATCCTACCAGAAGCTGGGAAGCTACAGCTAAGACCTGCGCCGCCAATAGAACCCCTTGAAATAATCAGAACCTCGAACGAAATGCTGAGAGACGGACGGGGCTCTGCTATAATTCATGAAAGACTTAACATCCGACTTTGGTTTATGACACTGACGATGATGCTGCTGCTTGTGGCACGGACCCTCTGTCTCCCACTGACCTGAAAACGAACAAACAGGAGTACACAGAGAGAGAGAGAGAGAGAGAGAGAGAGAGAGAGAGAGAGAGAGAGAGAGAGAGAGAGAGAGAGAGTTTTATTGTAAGTTCATATGAATGAAGAAAATGTCAGTTTTTCAATGACAGGTAAATGACCCACAATGGAGAGAGAGAGAGAGAGAGAGAGAGAGAGAGAGAGAGAGAGAGAGAGAGAGAGAGAGAGAGAGTTTTACTGTAAGTTCATATGAATGAGGGAGAATGTCACTTATTCAATGACAGGTAAAAGAACGACAAAGGAGAAGAGAGAGAGAGAGAGAGAGAGAGAGAGAGAGAGAGAGAGAGAGAGAGAGAGAGAGTGTAGGGTTTTATTGCAAATTCATATGAATTAAAAAATCACTTGATATATAAATGAGAGAGAGAGAGAGAGAGAGAGAGAGAGAGAGAGAGAGAGAGAGAGAGAGAGAATGTGTAGGGTTTTATTGCAAATTCATATGAATTAAAAAATCTCTTGATATATAAATGAGAGAGAGAGAGAGAGAGAGAGAGAGAGAGAGAGAGAGAGAGAGAGAGAGAGAGAGAGAGAGAGAGAGAATAATTGCCTGTTCTTACGATAAAGAAAAATTTCACTTTTCAATGACATGTAAATGATCGAAAATGGAGAGATGGAAGGAGAGAGAGAAAAAAAAAAAGTTTTACTGAAAATTCTTATGAATGAAAAAATATCATTTGATATGTAAATGACCAGGGGAGAGAGAGAGAGAGAGAGAGAGAGAGAGAGAGAGAGAGAGAGAGAGAGAGAGAGAGAGAGAGAGAGAGGAGAACATTTTATTGTAAATTCATATAGGCCTGAATGATGAAAAAATGTCACTTTTTCAAAGACGTACCAATAATGACCGAAAATGAAGAGATAGAGTGTGAGCTTTATGAACGCAAAAATATAACTTAACATGTTAGTAAAATAATATACCTTGACATGTTAATGACAAGATAAAGAGAGGAGAGAGATCCTTATTTTGCAAATTTAAATGAAAAAAAATTATCACTTTCACTGACATACAAATTACTAGAGAGAGAGAGAGAGAGAGAGAGAGAGAGAGAGAGAGAGAGAGAGAGAGGTTTATGCAAAACTTACACAAATAAAATAAAAAACACATCATATTATATAAATACCTACAAGTAATAGTAAAATGAAATATTTTACAAGTGCTCGCTTGTAACTGGTTTATCTATATAACTGCATTTTCCTCATACAAAGCAATTCAAGAATAATGTTCTTCTAACGTCAAACATACAAGAGATTATACATCGACGTCAGAATCAAATATTTGCTAAAAACGAGCTCACATGTATTTCTCATGTGTGTATATGTATGTATATATTTATATATATATATATATATATATATATATATATATATATATATATATATATATATATATATATATATATATATGTACATTTATGCATATATAAATATATATATATACGTATATATACATATTTATATATATATATATATATATATATATATATATATATATATATATATGTATTCACGAAGACATTCACTATGCAAATACATTAAATAATTTCATATGAGAGAGAGAGAGAGAGAGAGAGAGAGAGAGAGAGAGAGAGAGAGAGAGAGAGAGAGAGAGAGAGAGATAAAAAGTTTATTAAATTCCATTCAAAATTCTTGAAAACTGTCAGCCATTTGCTAATTAATTTTTAAGAATGAATCGAGAAAGCTCCCGAAAGATTAAACAAAATAAAATGACGTTCGATATCAGAGACATTTAAAAAACATATCACGTATGAATTTATTAAACAATAGATTACGAAAAAATGAGATTAAAAATAACATTACCGCAACGACAGAGTATGATTGCTCCAATTATCTGTAACAGCGATTGCGAGTTGCAAAGTGTTTTGTCCCTTTTAACATCAGCTGATCGATAACATTCGCGTAATCACAGATAATGAGAAACGAATTGCCTAAAGGAGAAAATATATAGGCTTTTCGGCAGCTTGTGCGCATTTATTGTTTTTCTGTATTATATATATATATATATATATATATGATGTATATATATATATACAGAATATATGTATATGTGTATATATACATATATAGAATATATGTATATATATATACATATATATATATATATATACTGTACATATGTATGTATGTATGTATATATATATACATATATACATAAACACGTATGTATATATGTATGTATGCTGATGAGATTTCTCTGCAGTCGTACAAAGCCGTTACTATTGTGGGGGCTTTCTACATTGGGGTTCATCTACGACTAAGCAGTTAAGGTATAATTGTGGCATTGAAGGTTTTTTTTTTTTTTTGTCTGAGCCACTCTCTATCAGAGGAAATGGCCTAATTTTTATGAAATATATATATATATATATATATATATATATATATATATATATATATATATATATATATATATATATATATATATATATTCTCAATTTTGCTCTAAATCAGTTCAACTGATATAAACATTTTGCATACGACATCCACGCTCAAACATCTCTCACAAATAAAACTAATGGCCAAATAACTCTAATTAACAGCACCGTCAATGTCAAACAAATACATACACGCACGCACACAATACCAAAACAAGACCGAGAGAAAAAGGCAAAATGAAAATTTGACGTCCTAAAATAGCGAAAAGTGAAATCTTTATTTGGGTGACGTACGAGGTTCCAGTGGTTTATCGCCGCCATGCGCAAAACCATGTGAATAAGTCAAGCGCTGTGCAGTGTATATCTCGCCGGTAATAAAAATAAGTTACATTAGGGAGTCAGCTGGATCTATTTAGGGGGAACTGGAATCGTTGGGTGGGAAAAAATTTTGCCGCGTGCAGACCACGACACATAATACTCCGTGATGAAAGACATTACAATTTAAAAGAGATTTGCATTTTTCAAGTTTTATATACATACATACATACATACATACAGATAAGAGCACATCTCACCGTGTATGTATGCACTAAGTTAGTATATAAGGTTCGAACTGAATTTTTAAAGCATCTCTCACAGTAATGTTTATGGTGTGATCACTGATAACATATAAATACTATGCTATTGTTTATATTTTGAATTTTTTTAAATGAAGGTTTTCTAAATTATGCAGCGCTATCAACCAAACATGATCATGGGCTACATACATACACACCATGTATATATATATATATATATATATATATATATATATATATATATATATATATATATATATATATATATATATATATATATATATATATATATATATATATATATATATATATATATATGTATATATACACATAAATAATGTTGTTATTCACCGAAGGCCATTTTCCCTTATTTTGTGTGAGTCCACACAACAAAAAACTAAAGAGCAGTTTTTACCAGATTTATGATTTAACACCTGCGTATTATGTATGAGTGGTGGGTAGGGGGATGTGTTAGTATTATTATGTATTCAGCAACGAACTCGACCACAAATTAAACTCTGTACCTCGAGTCACCTAGGCGAGAAAGAGGCAAAATACCTATGAACTCGGGAGGCCATGAATAACGACGATATCAGACAGTGAGGCGAAGCTCATTGACAAATGAGGGAAAACGCGATGAGTGGGAGTATGAATTCCTGCGGAACGCCAACGCTTATACGGAAAATGACAGCTGTTGGCCTCGTGAGGGCTGTTATGTATATTATACTTAATGTTGTTTACAAGCCATATATATATATATATATATATATATATATATATATATATATATATATATATATATATATATACATATAAATATATAACATATGTTATATATATATATATATAATATATATATATATATTTATATATATATATATATATATATGTATGTGTGTGTGTGTGTGTGTGTGTGTGTGTGTGTATGCGTGTATGTGTGTGTGTGTGTGTGCACGTGTGTCAACGGACGCTCAATGGGGTTTAACACAAAGCAACTGAAGTATGAAAAAATGAGAATGTGGTATGTTAAAACTACAGCAAGACCGGTGCAGGAGCAGACATTGTACTTAAAAGTGTAAACTGACCTAGAATCCAGAAAATTCCAGAATATTTGTAGGCATTTATAAACCTTACATTGCTTAACTTCAAGATGGGACATTGTATCAGTAAACCTGCATGATCTGTTTCTTGAACAATTTATTCGGCGACGACCCCCGACATAAAATATGGAAAAGGGCGACCTTCTTCCGGCACAGACGTCTGGGCCTCGGAATTTTCTTAAGGCTTAAAGTCTTTCTGGTTGCAGAGCTCAGCATAACTCTGGGTTTTCAGTAAGATGAATGTGCCCGTTGTCTGTTCAGAACACAAGGTTGTGAAAATCTCCGTATTGCGTTATGCTCTTAAATCTTTCTTGTTACGGAGATTATGATCAATTTGGGGTTACGGTTCAGCAAATGCGCCCGTTGTCAACTCATTCAATTATACTGCTCGAATCGCAAGACTGTGAAAATCATTGTTATTGTATAACGGATTTAAATCCTTCTCGGCACATGACACACCATCAATTTTGCGTTAAGGATTTGTATGTGGCCATCGTAAGTTCTCTCAATAATATTATTCAAAATACCAAACAGTGACAATCCTCGTATCTGTAATAGAAACGGCATGATTTTGTGTTGTAGCACAAACCCCGTCGTATCTTGACTGTAAATAAGGTTACATGATGGCATACTATGAAGCCGCTGTTGCCGGGGAGGAGAAAGAATAGCCAGGTAATGTTTCATGTCATCTTTCATTCATATGCTATTCATATGCTTAAGTTACGAGATAATGATGATGAATGAGAGGACAGATCATAATAATAACATGACATAAAGCGATCGGGTTACAAAATATATGACGAAAGAAGCTAACTTTTTAAGGTATTTATCTTTTAATAATAATTAATAATAATAATAATAATAATAATAATAATAATAATAATAATAATATTGTAGTATATTTTTACCGTATACTTCAATGTTTATAAATACAATACAAAATTCTACAGAAATGAATACGGATAGTATTTTTTCATGTTGTTCCGTAAAACAATTCGGTTAGAAAACAATTTTATACTAAATGCAACGCATGTTAAAATTTTGAGGGATGGTAAAGAACTAGCCAAAACATTCACATTCTAAAATCTGCCATATTTCAATATTTCAATACGAGAGAGAGAGAGAGAGAGAGAGAGAGAGAGAGAGAGAGAGAGAGAGAGAGAGAGAGATAATATACAAGTAACCAAATAAAAGATATAAAGACACCTGATAACTGCAAGGATGATAAAGATAACAAATAAAGATAACGAAAATTATAATGCTCTAGACGATTATTATGGTGAATGACTTATGAGTGCTACCGAGGTTTCATGACTTGAGTGAAGGCGAGAGGATTATGTTAATCTTACAAGGAGCTTGCTATTATAAATAATGTGATGATGATGATGATGATCATGATGATGATGATGAAATGCAACTAACAGCGAGTGGGGCGTACGGGAACTGCAAGCTATTTCTGGGAACCCCAAGGGTTCTTTTCATTAGTCCGACGGCAATCTTTCTGGATCCAAGAGGATGGGCGGATGGATGGAATGGGCTTTGTGGGTGGGTGGCAACGCTGGGAGTGGGATTGGGGAAGGATGTGTAGGGAGTTATGGGTGGCGTAAGTCAGTGAGGACTTGGGATGGACGCTGTGAATAGGAGGAATGGAATGGGTGTTCAGTTTTTATAGGTGGGGTGGGCGCTGTGGTTAAACAAATGAGATGCGTTATCGATAGACAGGGCGGGGTGGGCGCTAGTATTAGGGTGTTTTCGTCAGACAAGTGGGACGGAAGCTGTGATTAGACAGGTAGGATGGGCGTAATTATTAGATTAGATGGGATAGACGCAGTGTTTTAACAGGTGGGGTAGGCGCTGTGGGTAGACAGAAGGAAGGACCGTTATGGTTTGATAGGTTAGATAGGCGTTGTGGGCAAACAGGTGAGATGGGTGCTGAGGTTAGACGGATGGGATGGGAGACGATGGGATGGGAGAAGTAGGTGGCAGAGTGGGGGAGGGGGTGGGGGGGTAGGGGAAGGGCGATGTTAAGGCTAAAGCTATATTCTCCAAAGAAGCAAAGCCGATCTTGCAAAACTGAGACAAAAAAAAAAAATACAGAAAAAACTGGAGAAAAAAAATTGCCAACGGATCACTGGACGCATAGAGCAAGTTCGAACAGCTGATATTGGAACAAGAGAGTAAAAAAAGAATAATAAAAAAGTAAAAAGTAAAAATATTAAGGGAAAAAACGGCTGATGCCTCATTGGACGCATTTCTCAGCAAGCTGCCTTACTAAACGTGATGACTTGCAAGCTGCTGCAGGGTGACTGGCCCAGATGATAGCGCTGCTGCAAGTGCTGTTAAGCGCTGCTGGCGTTGTTGATGATGTTGGGAGTGCCGCTGGCGCTTATGTGCAGGACCACATGGCAATGTGCCTCATCAGCATACGCTCAGATTAACGGTGGCAAATGTATTTCCATTTCGAACTTTTGTTTGTTATTTGAGAGAGAGAAAGTGTGTGTGTGTGTGTGTGTGTGTGTGTGTGTGTGTGTGTGTGAGAGAGAGAGAGAGAGAGAGAGAGAGAGAGAGAGAGAGAATGTCTGCGGGTGTGTGTATGAGAGAGTTTATACCAGGGAGACAGAGGTGAGTATCTGTTTGTATGCATGACTGAGAGAGAGAGAGAGAGAGAGAGAGAGAGAGAGAGAGAGAGAGAGAGAGAGAGAGAGAGAGAGCACTGTTTAATACGTGCGCAATCTATTAGCAGGCCTTTTGCTTTTCATATACAATAATGGACTCTGTGAACCTGCATCTACAGTTATTACCAACACCACCACTACAACTACTAACACTATTATCATTATTGCTACTGCAGCTGTTACTACTACTACTACTACTACTACTACTGCAGATGCCACTACAGTATAGTTAATAATATCGCACCTGTAATTTGTAAGGTTAATCTTTTGCAAGCAAAGCAAAACGCACTTCAGAAAACAACAATGGTTAACTTTTGCAAAAATACAAAGAAAAAGATAATTTTATATCAGGTCTCACTGCACAGGTGTTACACATTTGCGTAATCTTCCGCAAACAGAATTACAATCTAGAATGTGTCCAAATTTTCACTGTCATTTAACAGAACAAAAATGCAGTAACAACATAATCACTCACAACACAATCATTAATCTGTAATATCTTACGACATTCACTTCTGAAGAAAGAGAAAGAAAAAGAGAATCTTTGTACTTCACTTCAATTTGTGCTGTTTAGGTCATATGAAAATAGTTTTTGGTGCCATTCTTTATTACTAAAGCAGACGCTTTAACGTCATGTTATATTTTCAAGCTGCGGTAACTTACATATGAATAATGGCTTGTTACTGTTGCCAAAAATGTTTTTCCCTTTGTAAAAAAAAAAAAAAAAAAGGAACAGCTTTCTGCATAACACTCATTTTTTTCCTGAAAATTATTTTTAGTTCTCTTTTGTTCCATTAAGCCACTTTGCCTGTTCCTAATTAATCATACCGGATGTATTGTAAATAAAGATGGTTTTATTACAATTTTTTCTTGTAGTTACCATTATTTTTCAAGCCAGGGAAGGTAACATTTAATTTTTTTTCTTCCTTTCAACTGTCTTTAAGCTTCAGAATCCACTTTATGCTTCTGTTTTTACTAACCCTTACAGCCATCCTTCCTTTGCTAAAGGAGTTCCTTTACCTCGTTCGTGCTTTCATCTGACATGGGCTGGAAAAGGACAGTAGGTTGGTCGTCCATTTCGCCTTTGCCATTAAAATTAAAACTAATGATCACACTTTCTTTTTTATGTTAATAATGGTTACTTACATTACTTAACAGAATATTAACAAAACACAATTTTTATTTCAATAACGTTGCTGACCACTGTCAGATATTTTTATCATTAAAGAACAGGCATTTCCCTGTATTACATTTTTTGCCCGCAAATAACAGCCTCATTATTGTAAAAAATAATTTTTTTATATGAACAGTCGTTTCTTTGTTTAAGATTAAATATGAAATGAGAAATTTTATTTGTCTTTATGGTACTATTCAAAACAGTTTTTAAACTTTTTGTTTCTTTACCATATTTTGGTTAACATTTGCTACAGATTTTAACTAAGGAATATGAAATACCTTTCATCACAGGTTTATAGTTAGATGCCAGTCTTTTTACGCCTTATAAAAAACAAATTTCTACTTGGAAATATTAGGCTGTTGGTTTGACAGACTGCCGATACTGTAGGACCTTATCGAAGCGCATGGTAGAACTGAGTGCCTTATTAGTAAAGAGAGTCGACATGTTGCTGGTGAGACCTATGTTTGTGCATATAGCCGTTAAGAGGATGATGACAATCTGGGAAAATAAACATAAACATTAAGCAAGCAGCTAATGGCTGCATTTGGTTGTGACTCGTTCCTTGATTTTCTCTGAAGTCAGCCATGCCCTTTTGGAAAAATGCTGTATATCGAAAAAAGCATTGATCCGTTTGAAAAGGTTCCCTTTCCCGCAGACTCTTCCTCACAGACAGAGCATTTCTTTTATTATTTGTAGTATTTATCTTGGTTTTGCGTGATTTGGTAAACAATCCGCGCAGCGACTTGTAGGTCAGGCACAAGTACCTCAGGAGATCTACGTAAACTGCTCGGCCTTGGTGGCTCGTAACTCTCTCTCTCTCTCTCTCTCTCTCTCTCTCTCTCTCTCTCTCACACACACACACACACACATTTGCGGTCACACACGCAAGCACACATTTTGTGTATATACATATACAGCTATATGTGCGCATGCGCACGCAAGCATGCACACACACACACACTCATTTATATACATATATATATATATAATGTATATTATATAATTATATATATATATATATATATATATTATATATATATTATATAATTATAGTGTATATATATATATGTATATATATATATATATATATATATATATATATATATATATATATATATATATAAAACACCATGAGCTTGCAAAAACGTGTAACGCTCTATACTATCTCCTATGTTTATTATTCAATTGCAATGTGTCATTAATATTTAATGACAAAAAAAATGATACGAAGTAGTCAAGTTAATACGCCGTCGCTCAATAAGTAATCATATATAACGAGAACTTGAGTAAAGCCAAGTTTGTTTTGGTGGTGATGCGACAACAGTGAGAAGGTGAGTCTCGCCGACTAACGGAATGACTGTGACGTCATCGGATGATATCATAACACTGGGAATCCGCGGCAATGCAGGACCTCGTTGTAACCAACATTAACGTAATTTACGTAATATCATAATTCTCACTATTTACCGACGGATTATTAATGTCATTATCATTATCGAATGCAAATATGAGGAGAAATAAAAGGAACCTCAAAACACTCAAGCATAAACAGCAATAAGTGACAAATGAGCCGAAGTTTCTTCGGCGCAATCGAGTTTTCTGTACAGCGTATAATCAAGGCCATCAAAAACAGATTTATCTTTCGGTGGTCTCATTGTAACTCTGTATGAACCGCGGCCCATGAAACTTTAACCATGGTCCGGTGGTGGCCTGTCCTATATAGTTGCCAGAAGCACGATTATGGCTAACTTTAACCTTAAATAAAATAAAAACTGTTGAGGCCAGATGGCTTCAATTTGGTATGTTTCAAGATTGGAGGGTGGATGATGAACATACCAATTTGCAGCCCTCTAGCCTCAGTAGTTTATAAGACCTGACGGCCGGACAGAAAAAGTGCGGAAGGACAGACAAAGCTGGCACAATAGTTTTTTTAACAGAAAACTACAAGCAGGACAACAAAGAGCAATAAAAAGCAATACAAATCAGAAAATCTACAGCAATGTTTCGTAGCGCCGTAGGAATATCTAACTTATCAACGTCAGCAATCTCCCAGAATAGTGAAACGTAAATGCATAGAAATTGTATATCATATTACTATGATATACAATTTCTTTGGTAGCTGATGAATACATTTCTTTGGTAAGGCATAGGTGCTCAACTATTCAAAGAATGCAATTTTTTTGCAAGGCATAAAACCAAACATATTCTCAGAATCCATTATTTGGAATGCATAACTGCAAACACATTCCAAGAATAAAAGTGATTTTCTAACGCATAAATCTTCCCAGAATAAAGTATTTCTATTGTAATACATGCATGCACAATTAGTCTACGAGACATGATATCTTTACTATCGCATACAGGTTTTTATCTTCCCAGAATACATAATTTCCTCGGTACAGCGTAAATGCATCAATATTCCCAAAATACACGACTTCTCGAAAAAAGTACGATGCACAAATATCCCCAATACATCATTTATTTTTTAACGCATAAAAGGATAAACGTTCTCAGGATACACAATTTCTTAACAAATGCATAACTGTATTAAGAATCCCAGAGATGTCAATTCGTTTCGAAAAACATAACATTCCAGGAATACTTGTGTGTGTGTGTGTGTGTGTGTGTGTGTGTTTTTTTTTTTCAAAGGTCTAGCCTAATGCCAGCTCGGGTCCAGCGCCTTATACCTCCCACGGCCTAACTTTCGCCCATTGCTTTCTTGAATCCCAATGAGGTTCTTTCAACCGGGGGCCAAAAACCACCTGCTGCACGAACCCACCAACCCACCCCCCAGCCCCATGATCCCCTCGACACCTTCCCAACACCTCAGCTTCGTAGACGTAGAGAGAGAGAGAGAGAGAGAGAGAGAGAGAGAGAGAGAGAGAGAGAGAGAGAGAGTAGCAACTTTAGCTGGCACGCCACCTGTTGATCGCCATTCCCTAATCGCCCCCTCCCACCCCTACCCATTCAGTGAATCCCAGCCTCATCCCACAGCACTGAGAGAGAGAGAGAGAGAGAGAGAGAGAGAGAGAGAGAGAGAGAGAGAGAGGCGGGGGAGAGGGGTAAGGGCCGGATATTTCCCGATACTTGTCCTTTCGAAACGGGCGGCATTACCGGTGGAGAGATAATTCCCAACCGCAGGAGGTGAGATTGTTTTGTGAACGTTAGGCGGTTGTTTTGTGTTAATTAATAATAATAATAATAATATTAATAATAATAATAATAATGGGAAAGATGTAAAACATATTCCTCCAAATGTTCACAAAAAAATTATCCTTTCCGAGAGAGCTGAAAGGTCACAAATATTCATTTTCCACCTGAGAATATTACTGTTCAGCAATTAATATTTCATCGATCTACTAATTCTAATACTGGTTTCGGTTCGATTCACCTTCAGTAGCTAGGCAAAAATACTAAGTCGAAAATCTTAAAACCTACAGCTATTTATTCCCAAAAAATTTTACACAATGATCATTTACTTTTTAACAACAATTACACATTAGGCCAAGTTTTCCATACCCAGTAGAGTAACCGGAATAGTCAATTGCCCATGACCAGAAATAAGAAGTTTAGAAACTACGTTGACTGATCAACAAAATCGGCTTATGGAAGTTTTTCCACGTGAATTATTATGTACAATTCAGATTCTCTAAACCTTTAAAGTGAAACAGTTATCATTCTACCTAAAATCATAAATGTTCCCTGAAAATCAAGTCGCTACGACACTAGATTACATGAACAAGACATAAATCAATCAATCAATCCCTCGAAACCCAACATTATAACAAACAAAATTCGTGTCCTCTCTACTCTCTAGCATTCATTAAAAAGTAGAATAGAGTTACCTGGGCTACTTACCAGTCACAAACAGCAGCTTCGACCACAATTTGCGATTTGTCTGTTGGATTTACTCCTGGACCAACATTGAATAATGAAATAAATTTAATAAACTAAAAAAACTAAAAGTGGCTACTTACATACTCGCGTAGCCCTTGAAATGAAGTGCCGGGTATTACCTGAAAAGGAAGAGATTCTGTAAGTATTTAGGCCAAGACCATATAAATGAATGATAAACGCAACAACCTTAATTTATGAATGAGAATCGATGTTTATATTACGACAGTCATACAGCATCTGAATTGGAATAAATATGTAGAGAAAAGAAAACGAAATTAGACACTGACTCCTGACTTCTAGTCTAATTTGAGCTGGAAACAGAAAGGGGAATTGTCATCACATAACTTCTCTTCGCAAGCATTTGTCTGGACAAAATAATTTTACAACAGAGTCAGTAAGTGAAATGGAAAAAAATAATTTTGGCTTGATCACAACAGTTATTTGCAACTCAACAAATATTCTTTTAATCTATTATTCTTTTCTAGCCCAGGACGAGAAAAACCAAGAAAAAAATGAATGGTGGGAAGAAAGGGTTAAAAGGATTAGCCACGAAAGAAGCGAAAAATCTTCCCAGAATAAAAGGCTCTCTGAATCAAGACAAAGAGAGTCAAAAATAGAATTCCAAAGTTTGGAAACATGCAATCTAGAAGCCAACAAGCACTTTCATAAGATTTTAACCTTCGGAAAACTTGTGTAATTAATGGAAACATACGACCTCAAAAAAAAATAAGAGAAAAAAGTTGGTCATTTTTATAAAAAAAGAAAAATAACACAGTTGATCACAAGTGTCGCGAGAAGGAAATTGTAACATCACATGATCATGAGCAATTCATTTTCGTCATAACCACGAAAAAAAATTGATTATCACTTTATCAAAACGGTACCAAAAAAAAAAAAACTTTCACGTCATTCTTGTCGGAAATGACACGTTAAAGACAACAGTTGTGACAATTCATCTTCGTAATATTCACAAAATCAATAAAAAAGACTCATCTGAAGCCTCCGTCATAAGGAAAGTCGGTCCTGAGAAGAACATCATGAGTAATTCCTCGGTATAACATTAGCAAAAAATGAGAACAAAAGACACGTGAGTCTTGTTTTATTATTTCACCGTCAAAAAAAGAGGGAAAATTGTCATTTCAACAGAAAATGACACGTTCATCACAACTGCAGCGAGAAGGAAATGTTACCATGACAGGAACATGACCAATTCATTTACCTGAAATTCCGATGAAGAGAGGGGAAAAAATACGAATATAATTCTCACATCATCAAACCGTTTTCCGCATTTCGCATAACATGACAGAACAAGCCCATCAAATATTGACACTGAGAGGGAATGTCTGTATCATCGAGACTCAACTTGACATCTGGGAAAAAAAAACGCGGTGGCTTTGCTGTACTTTATCATGACGAGAAAAATTAATCAGTTCATCAAATTTTAAATCTCTACAATATACGAAGTCAGTCACGTAAAAACGAAAAACAAAAGAAGCTATTTTTAGTCATTTTGAGACTAACCGCAGTCTCTCTATCATAAACACAAAGACAAGATGACGTGAATACAAATTATATATACAAAGACAAACACACATATATATATAAATATATAAGTATACACACACACACACACATATATATATGTGTGTGTGTGTGTGTGAGTAGGTGTTTCTGTGTTATTAATTATAAAATACATTTATACACACACACACACACGAACAAGTACATAACCTACGCATGGGAACAACCAAAAGTACATCACTCATACATGCACACAGTAGTAACTTGCAAATGACTTGCTTATGGCAACAAGCAGAATTACGCATATAGCCAAACGTTATTTACCCAATAATATATACAAGATCTGCACATGGAAACGAACAAAGCTGCATCCCACTTACACAAACATCCACCATATATACGAAAGTTTCTTGGTTTTTTGCAATATGTTAGAAAATCAGAGGTAGAAAAGGACGATTGTCAATTAATCTGACGGATATAAGGATATAGTATAGTCTCTTTCTCTCTCTCTCTCTCTTCTCTCTCTATATATATATATATATATATATATATATATATATATATATATATATATATATATATATATATATATATATATATATATATATATATATAGAGAGAGAGAGAGAGAGAGAGAGAGAGATATATGTATATATATTATATATATAATATATATATATATATATAAATATATATATATATATATATATATATATATAAATTAACTGTGTACTTCCACAATTGTTATATTTTATATATATATATATATAAATTAATATATATTATACAATTGTTATATATTTTATATATATATATATATAGATAGATATATATATATATACTATATATATAGATAGATAGATATATATATTATATATATATATATATATATATGTATATATAATCTGAACTCAACATAATATGCACATGAAATGCGAGCGAAAACATACATACAAAAATTTTCTGGTTATTGAATATCCAACCAAAACACTCATCAGTTTGTAGGATCGACATAAATAACTGAAGGGCGAGAGACTACCTGCTGTTCTAGATGAAGACAGAAATGTTCGGATAATAGGAGGAGGATAATATCTCACGCGTGCAGTATCGATTTCGACATTTTCGCGAGTGTTTTTTGTCTTATAACTTTTGAATCCGCGAGCCTCACTCTTGAAATCCATTCCACCCCATTCTTTTGGGACTGATTACAAATGATAACTTTATTACGGTTTCTGCTATTTTCATTTTTCCTATACACAGATGTGATAAATACGTTCTTATTTTTTTTTCGGTTTGTTCGCAAAAATGCGATCATTAAATTACTGCAAGGAACACAAAGGAATCTGGATATAAATTTTACCTGTTGCTCATATATATATATATATATATATATATATATATATATATATATATATATATATATATATATATATATATATATATATATATATATATATATATATATATACATATATATATGCATACATACATATATACACATACATATGCATACATATATATATATATATATATATATATATATATATATATATATATATATATATATATATACCAGACCTGCTTGAACAAAAACTTCAAAAATGGGGGTTGGAAATAGAGATAAATGGTAGAAGTTCACAGAGGCTCTCTACGTTACGCAGCGATGGATGCGATGTTGATTGTTAAGCAAATAAATAATGCCATTACCTATATCATAATATAGCAGCTGTGTATACGAACGGACCAGTCCATAAATACCCCCCAAAACATTACGCAATAACCGCAGTAATGCAGTGACTGAAGGCGAGACCCATTACTCTCCGACAGACAACACCTCGCTACCGAAAGGCAAAACCGCAGAGAGAAATTACTTACAACCGCTATAACTGCAACGCATTAAAAAAAAAAAAAAAACTTCACAAGCAGAGATGGAGGGGAAGTTTACTGCAAGCATGTCTGTCGGTCAGTAGACTGTGCGTAGGAAGGAGGGAAGAGAGAGAGAGAGAGAGAGAGAGAGAGAGAGAGAGAGAGAGAGACTATATCGCGAGTGGTTTCACCCTGATGAGGGTGAGGATTACCAAGTCGAGGCCTTCCTAATTTTCGTTGTGATATAGCCTTTATATTTATTGGACACGTCAATTACTTTTCCTCACTAGCCTCTCTCTCTCTCTCTCTCTCTCTCTCTCTCTCTCTCTCTCTCTCTCTCTCTCTTCGTTCCGACAGCGACACGCAACAGTCAGCTAACAATAAGGTACCTAATTCTTTGCTCGTGTCATTAGCGGCACACTGGATCTTGAATAGGCACCCATACTGCTCCTTTCGTTGTCTGGTTCGGAGACCAAATAGGTGCCAACTCGATCGTGAGAGAGAGAGAGAGAGAGAGAGAGAGAGAGAGAGAGAGAGAGGTTGCTTTTCAAAGTCCTTCTGAAGTTCCATTTGGGAGAAACGAGAGCCATCGAGGCGCGCCTTGAACTACTCGGTCTCACTGTGGCCGGAGGGCTCCTGACACCTCAAGCGAGTCATGTCAGGACTTTAATAAGAAGTCGTTTCGCTCAATCGTCTCTGATTCGAAGAGTGACTGAAACTCTTTCTGAAGCAATATAAAGAAAATGTATTTATAAGCAAAAGGATCAAGTCAGTGTGTACCTTAATGGTGTGCATGTTGACCTTCGGTAACTGAAAGCAATTTTTAAATATCTGTATCGCAATACGGCAGCTGTCACAGGTAGACCTTCTGTTGTCTGGAATGTATGACAAGAAATAGAATTCCATAATGAGGGAAATTTCAAAGCACTGGCTAAATCGGTTCGGGAATGAATAAGGCTGTGTGGGATCATTTGGGATTCATAAAATGCGAGTGAAAAATTTCTAACGAATGTGTTACACTGCATGCATGTATACTCTGTGATTAATAGCAATACGTGATTGTATGCATTTATAGCATTTATAAAGTCTGCGTGCGCACGTATACTATGAGCATGCTGACCTTTTCGAGTATGTATATCGGGCGAGTCATGTCAACTTGCTCATGTGTGATTGACGATGAAAATGATAAAGTCCCTTTGCTTATGTATACTGCGTGTACGTTAACTTTGTGGATATATCCTGTGATGCGTAACTTACAGAGAGTTTCCATGTTTCAAAATTATTATCATTGTTATCGTTATTACTTCCCTGTACTGACTCTATTATTAGGGGTATATTCTTTTAACAAATTCTTTTCATCGTTGGCTATCTAGACATTATATATACCACAACTATTATTAGGTAAATTATGATTACTCGAACTATTAATGCTATTCTCCCTTTTAGTAGTGTAATATGTGCAGCAAATTATTATGTAGTGTGAGTGTTATCAGTCACGCGGTAGAGCGATTCGTGACGTGTGTGAGTGAATATGTCATCGTCTTTAAAGATAATGTGAAGTGGCGACGTTTGCATTTGCAAATATTATGAGAGAATTTGGGGTTGATGACAAGGTATTTGAGACGCAATTATTTTCTGGAGCTAAGACGTATGTTCCTTCACGAGACGCTGGCACAATATCTGTGATGCAAATCGATCAATCAGACAAACAGTGACTTAGAGAAAAATATCTGCAAGAGCGAGCACACGAAAGGAAGACGCTCACACACGCACGCACGAACGAAAATAAAGCATCTAACGCTATTTACGGGGTTTCGATCGTGCACATATATTTCACTAAAAGCATATATACCTACCCGCAAACTAGATACGAGAACCGGCGCGCATGCGCGTACACACAGTCGTACTACGCGCACATTCACACAGCGTCAAACATTAGCATAAAGCCAGAGGAAAACGGTAAACAACACGAGAAATCCCGGGCTGGGCTCAACCCGGCGCACGAAAAACCCTGGGAGATATCAATACATTCTAAAGAAGGTATCATTAATTATGCAAGAAACCGCTTGATTTGTGCATCAATCAGGCCTCATGAATTTTAGATTCTAGACAGGTGAATTTAAAGAAGGCAGTCAGCCGACAGGAACTCTCTCCCTGGTACAGATGTGCAGAGCTTCGAGAGATTTACAGATGAATCAACATGACAACGTCGGGGGAAAGAGGAAACATGTATGTAGCACACATACAGAACATGGGGAGAGCAAAACTACATAAAATGTATCAGTAAAAAGGAACAGAGCAAACTACAGAAGCTACAGAATACAAAGCGCCAACATCCTACTATGTAAAAGGCGATGTGTATTTATATATTATTTTAGTACGTAACAGAAATAGCTTATAGTTAATGAACTCTTCGCTTAACACTCACTGGACTTTGTTTTGTAAGTACGATGCGACAACAATATTATTTGAATATTGCCGTCCTTTTTGACGGGACAGATACGCGAGTACATATGTATAATCGCAAAAGAGGCAGAGGGACAAAGCAACACTGCAACATCAATAATACTCATCGCTCATTCTCTCATTCTTTCTCTTTTTTTATCCTGCAGAGCCGTGCATCTTTTATTATTTTGAATATTCTTGAATAATAAACTCTGTGCCAGAATCACAATATGATTGAATATAATTCCAGGACGCATTTCATATTCAGCCAAGAGCAAAGGGGAAAGTCACTCTCTACAAGTTCACAAGCGAAAACACAATTCAGAACAACGCTTCATACACAAAGCACAGGACAATAACATTCGAATCTTTACTACGAATAGAAGAACACATTTTTTGTATCTGGGACGAAATTGTTGATTTATGTGTATTTTCTATCCACTGTTCATTACATATCTGTTATATCTTTAACATTTAGCGGAATTCAGAAGCTTCAGAACCTAATAACACATGACATACAAATTTATATTTATGTCTACGAACTTGGTATGCCAATACAGATGCAAGGGGAAACCAACAAGGAATGAGGCCAAGCCTAGTTCGGTACTGGAATATGTATACTCTTAAACATTTACCCGCACGACCGTATATAATTATAAAGTATAAAAAACACATACACAAACACACACACACATATACATATGCGTGTGTGTATACGTGTGTATGTACATACAGTATATTAAACTATAAAACTTTCTTTCCTCATTGAAGCTATTTTTTATTGTTTGCTTTGTGAAACTAAGAATCTTTAAATATAAATCGTTATTTTAATACATAAATAATACACTTTTCTCCTTCATCCGTTTTCTTTCGGTTTCCTCTGCTTTTTCCTCTTTCCTAAACCCAAAACGGTCAGTTGGATGCCAACCCGACAGGACTCCACCTCCAAAAAGGAACGTTTCTATTCTCATAAATCCAGCAGGCTAAACAAGACAGTTTAACATTGCAAATTCTTTCAAAACAAAATCTGACTGAACATTACACATAGGCAAATGCTGGCCGGTACTTTTAATGAAAGTTTTCGTAAAGTCATCCTATTTCGTTTCAGGATTTCTGGAAGTTCCACCACGACGCCGCTATCATCCATCTAAATTATAATATCTGTTTTAGGCTTACCTGAAAATACTCAGCTTTCAACACATCATAACAACTATATTTCAGGCTTACCAAAAATAAAAATTTGGGGGTGGGGTTCGTAAAAAATTATCCTATTAAATTCTCTTTCATATGTTTGAATAATTACTTATTTTATATATCAATCTGTTGCTTGTAAATGTTCAACTGTTTCCGTCATTTCTAAGTGATGATTAAAATTTGTGTGATATGTTTATAGCTGTGTCTATTTCACAACTTTAAACTTGACTTCAGGCGAATATTCTAAATTCCCTTTTAGATCTAACGTGCAGTTTCCGTCAATTACTTTTGCAATTTTTTCACAGTTTTGCCGAACGTCGGAGCTGTCTCATCCATTTATAAATTTATCTGGAGCATTTTACCTTTAAAAAATATATTTTCCGCGAATTCTACAATATCTTTCGGTTAATCTTGGTTTCTGTCACTATCCCCACTTCCGAAATAATACAGATTATATTCCATTTTCCTCCATTTACCTTAGGACTGCCCTCAATATACTTTTAAAGTTTCTTGCGTTATTGCTCTCAAGTGTTTAAGATTACATTTCATGCGCACCCTCAAGGGGTCAGACCTCAGACCTTTTGACAAACGGCTTTGTCAAAATATTTGAAAAGAAGGGATGATTTACTATAATCGATGAAAAAGTGTTATCGCAGCACCTGGGTAACACTTTTACCCACATCACCGAAAAACAGTTGTACAAAACGTTCACCATTTTTTTCTCATTCATGCAAAATTTTCTCATACTGTTCGCTGTTCAGGATGCCCCATATACCACTGGGACGATTTCAGTGGAATTGCAACTATTCTGGTTGAGGTAAAAAAAAAATTAAAACATGATGCGAGATGACGGCTCCATAAACAGTTTTATATTTTCACACGAGTTAGTTTCCTGATAACATTCATTTTAGATCCTCGGAACCTCTTGGTAAAAATAAAGTTGGCTGGAATGATCAAGATATATAAAAGCTTTTATTTCTTCGTCTTTATTCGTTCACTATTCTTGGTTTATTTTACACCAATAAATTCTCGTGGATTTTACTCCAAAATCAATTTCAAATTTAGTGATGCACCGGTAACCATATTATCGTATACGTTTTGGTAAGCAAGGATGGGACTATAAATAAAAATTCTGGTTGAAACTCAAGCATTGAGAACACTGTTTGTTAAAGATATCACTACAATTTATGGTGAAACATTGCTTAATCCTATGAACGCTATAACGTGAAAGCGTTACCTCGAAGAATTTCTGATTGTTGAATGATGGTGAATATTCACTTTGACCTCTAGGACTGGAAGTTGAAGGCTAGGCACCGATGATAATACAATCTTCTGCGAAATTTCATTTGCGCCTCTGCAAACTCCAAGTTGAAATCTAAGCATTGAAGAACACTCTGTAGTCCTCCAAGCAAGAAAATCTAAGCTAGACGCTGAAATACCTCTGGATAAGAGGCGCTCCTCTTCCACAGCGCTTGCTTCGGAGGCAGACTCTCCTAGCAAGAGAGCAAAACTCCATACAAAAACCTCCTACTACCGAGATTGTTTTTCGAATGCTGTGTGGTCGTCAGTCGTCTACTGTCTGATAAAATAGTTTACAGGACCGAATCCCAGTCCATCTTTCTTACAATTCCTCGCTCCTACATACGAAACAGAATTGTTTCTCTGACTCTGTTTTTTGCCTTTTAAACAGATCATCCGTCAGCTCGTTCCCGTTTTACTGCCTGTTGGCATTCCCCGTTTACGAACTTTTGAAATGTTCACGAGCTGTTGACAGTTTACGAACTGTTGACAGCACCCATTTACGACCGTTGACGGTATGACTTGTTGATAGCTTCCGCTGGACAGCTTACTAACTCTTGACAGTAGCCGTTTAAGAACGTCGACGATATCTGATTTGTCAGTTTCTATCTCAAATTAATATCTGTATTCAAGATAATCTTTTGCAGTTGCTAGTGATCAAGGACTAATCTATACAAAAGAGGATGATTACTATAACATTGTAGGACGAAGAAAGTAAACAAGACTTAAAACTACCATGTCATTCACAACTGATGACTTTTTGTCTAAAAGATTTGTAAGTCATCATCTTCCCAAGTAGTTTCTGTTCCCAGTGATCATTCTTCATATTACCTACTAAATCTAGGTCCAGCAGTTTCCATTCTTGATCAATCTCAACCTGCATATTCCCTAAAAGCTTCTACTCAACTACCACATTCCCTGAGTTTCTACACCAATATTTTCTACTCCTTATAACCATCTCATTTTTATATTTCAGAACAATTTCTATTTCAATCATCAAATTTTCAAGCGGCTTCCGTTTCTAATATTCAGACCGTCCCAGTCTTCATATTCCCAGCCCGTCTCTATTCCTAATGACTGTCTAAGCCTTCCTATCTCTTGGCAGTTTCCATTCCTAACAACCATCTCAATCTACAGCTTTCCTAGCAGTTTCTATTTCCAAGTTCCTCGTTGGACGGGTCGATATCGTTCTCGGCTAGCACTTTGCTGAGCCTGCGTTCGATTCTTCTTCCGGCCAATGAAGAATTAGAGGAATTTATTTCTGGTGATAGAAATTCATTTCTCGGTATAATGTGGTTCGGATTCCACAATAAGCTGTAGGTCCCGTTGCTAGGTAACCAGTTGGTTCTTAGCCACGTAAAATAAGTCTAATCCTTCGGGCCAGCCCTAGGAGAGCTGTTAATCAGCTCAGTGGTCTGGTTAAACTAAGGTACACTTAACTTTTTTTAGTTTCTATTTCCAGTGACTATCAGTGTTCATCTTTCCAGTTAGTTTCCTTTACTAATGACGACTTCAGTCATCACATTTCCTTGCAGCCTCTATTCTCAATGAACATCTCAATTTGTATGTTTCTTGGCAGTGTCCATCCTTACGACCACCTCAGTCTTCATATTTCCTTGCAGTGCCTATTAAGAAAGACGGTCTGAATCTTTATATATCCAGTCAGTTTCTATTCCTCAGGACTGTCTTAATTTTCATGGTTTCTTTGTTTCAATTCCTACTGACTGTCTCAAACTGTATTTCCTAGTAGTTTCCATTATCAGTGACTTATCAATC
>NC_089763.1:45649468-45651968 GCF_040412425.1 Macrobrachium rosenbergii | reverse complement strand
CCACCACGAGAGAGAGAGAGAGAGAGAGAGAGAGAGAGAGAGAGAGAGAGAGAGAGAGAGAGAGGATAATGTACAGTAAGGTATATGCAAGATTTAAAAGGAGCAACAAAAGAAGAGAGAGAGAGAGAGAGGATAGTATACACTGGAATAAGTCCAAGATAAAAAAAGGAGGAGGAGAGAGAGAGAGAGAGAGAGAGAGAGAGAGAGAGAGAGAGAGAGAGAGAGAGAGAGAGAGAGAGAGAGAGAGAACAGGAAAGTAAAAGAGAGGACAATAAATAATGGAACAATTACAAGAAGGAAAAATAAAAAAATAAAAGTTTGAGAGATAAAAATATGATTTTTCAGAGAGAGAGAGAGAGAGAGAGAGAGAGAGAGAGAGAGAGAGAGAGAGAGAAAATAAAATTGAGAAGAGAAAGAAATCAAATCTAGTCGACCAAATTTAAGATTAAGTACCAGAAAGATGAAAGCTAGGTAACCAAGCAGATAATGCTGGGATATACTCTATATGCATCTCCGCATTACTACAATGGAAGTACTAATAATTGTTTGTATGTGCATCTCTTAAACACAGGTTGTGGCATCAGTAATTTGGTAAGGCACCATTGCAAAATTTACTCATTAGTTTAGAGAATCTGGACATCCATATACATAAGGAAAGTGAATGAATAAGTGCTAATGGGAATATACCCATATTTGAGACGAATTTTCTTACAATTTTTTGCATAATGAGCCTAATGTTATCGCAATTCTAAAACTTCCTCCCCCTGTGGGCAGCTTTCTTCATCATTGCAACAGGACCCTATAAATCCTTCCTTGAAGATCTCTCTCCCTCTTCTAAAGTATATTTAAAATTGTGCTCTAAAGAGCTTTAGAACAATCTTTCGACCAGAGAAGTTAAGCAATACTGGGTATGGTTATTATTTGGACGGGTGGCCACAGATTCCTTTGGGATGCCCTCCGTAACAAAAACAACCATGATATCAATGTTTAGAGATGTGAACCAGACTTCAGAAGTCTGGTGTGATCATAATGAATCGGACTGCAGCCCGAGAGGCACTTAAAAGAACATTGTGATGTATCATATAGCTTCATGTCTACATAAAAAAAAATTCTCATGAGTATTTGGTGATTAAAGTTTCTCAACGACGACATACCAATCATCCATTACTCATTATATTGCACTACATGAACAGAATAGAAACCGTGTCTGGATAAACTCATTAAGTTTTCAAAAGAAAAACGAAAATGAAACCCACTTTATAGCACACAAAGAACAATCAGGTTCTGACAAAAGCAAGGGACAAAACTAACTCCCGCCCCTACGTCAGTGCAGGTGGCATGTATGTATGTATGTGTATGTATATAAATATTTAATATATATATATATATATATATATATATATATATATATATATATATATATATATATATATAAATTGAAGTATATTTGTGGTAAGAAATGGGGTATATACATATATATACATCCCTTGGCATTTCTCGATGTAAATGTACTTAGATGTAGTGTCTGGTTTTATGCAACCACAGCAACAACTGTAATAATAATAATAATAATAATAATATCGCTGCCGCGCAATCTGAGTCATAAACAACACCAAAGAAAACAACTAAACCTGACATCGGATAGCCAAACCATGAATAAATACGAGTTCAAAAAATGACGCAAAAAAGCGCAATAAAACGAGAAGAAACACCTCAAACGCCCAAAATTCGAATGCAAAAGAAAAAACCCCAGCCAAAAATAAAACAGAACAAGCAATACATGAAGAACACCAATATCTGCAGAGATAAAAGAATGTAACAAAAAAAAAAAAAGTAGCAGCGGGAAAAAAGGGAATATTTCTCCCCAATCCTTATATTATTCGGCCCAAAAATGAGACTCTGCATCTTTAAAACAACTTGTCGATCAACCACCAAAAAACGTTCCTGACAAGAAAAAACAATAAATAAAAATAAAAAAACAAATGTAAAAGAGAAAAGATTCTAGGCATCCTATCCCATCACCCCGTCCTCCAATCCACCAATTACAAAAGATTGAAAAAAAAAGAAGGAAAAAAGATAAAGTAAACTCAAAAAGGAAAGATACTAAAAGGAGAGGTGAAAATTTAATGGCCATCCACATACAGAGAGCGCAGTGCTTTTCCAGCCTCCCCTGTGTTTGTCGCACTTATACAGCAATTAAACGGGTGGCGACGCACCGGGTCACCACCGACCCAAAACATGTTCTCAACAGGGGAGAACACATGACCTCTGCACAAGAATATTTCTGCTGAAAGGGAAAAAAGGCTGGGATTTTGGGACGCCGTGTTTCTTAGAGGTAAATCTGTCATGGAACTTTGGCCTAACGACTAAAACTTCCGCACATACACACACACATAGCCAACGAAAAATAAAAACAATTTTCAAAACTGCAAAAGAAAAACATTTATTTTTTTTGGTTTAGGCAGAGGGTCGTCTATTAGCTGTCACAAACATGCAAAAC
>NC_089763.1:45629468-45646968 GCF_040412425.1 Macrobrachium rosenbergii | reverse complement strand
GTTTAAACGGAGGAAAATATAAACCTTATGATGTTCAAATGGCTTGGAAAGCTACATCGCCTTGCATGTTACTATGAATAAATAGAAGGATATCAGCTTTTCACCTGAATGGAAGGTCCCTGGGCTAACACACAGAAAATTATCAAGGTATCATTAGAGCGAAGCTTATATCTAAAACAAACTCACCAGAATCAATCGGTAGAGATATTAGGTGAGAGAGAGAGAGAGAGAGAGAGAGAGAGAGAGAGATTTAAAATATAACAGCACTTAATCAAGATTCTTTTCCTGGCAGGTTACATAAATCGTAGAGCAGAGCGGACACAGCCAATTTCCAAGTGGAAACCACTTAACGATCGTGACTGCCGTGTCTCTCCATCTTAAATGTACTGTTCTATGATCTGCTATACAAAATATCAGTATTTATTGTAACAATCTCTCATGTATTTCTTCCTGTCAGGTACATTATTAAACATTTCTGAGTGGTGCACCTCTGGCCTCTGGGTCCGTTTAATGCTCCCACACTACAGCCCACCAGTCAACCAAGCTGTAAATGAGTTTAAGAAAAAGGGCTAGGCGGTAGGAGCCACATCCCTGAAGACATATTGAAAAACAGCACTACTGTACACTTCATGCTTCCATGCTTGCAACACCGTGTACTGTGCACGTTTAAGATAGAGTACATATGCATCGACGTACTCAACAGAAATCTGCATCTGTACTTAAATTCCTTCAGAATTGCCAATCAATTAAAATATCAGTTCAGAGAAACAAAGACAGAAGAAAAGCATGTTTATCGCCTTGAGAAAACACCAAAAACCCTAATACCCTTTTCTTAGGAACCACGTGAAGTTCAATAAGATTCTTCAGCTTAATGTAAACAGAAGTGAACGACCTGGTGGTTAGCCCTAATGAAATTCTAAAACCAGATACCTGGAAATTTCAAAATTATTTCATTTTCTGTCTCTTCGTCTTCCTTTATACCAAGCGCATTTTGCCTCTGGCATCTCACTATTGTCACTGTTTCTATCACTGTTTCTCTCTCTAGTATTTCCATCTATGATTTCAGAAAGCAAGAATTTATTTCACGAAGCCTCTGGAAAAGAATACCCAATTTCAGGAAAATTTTCAAAATATTTTTAGTTCCCACCAGCGTATAATAATGTCAAATAGATTTTGTTTCAAATTTCAGCATCACTATTGCTTCTTCTTCAAGTTCTAGTCTTGGGTTCTTTGCAGTGTCCCAATTTTTAAGCGTTTATAAATGGCTGACGAATTTCAGCAATGTTTTAAATATTCTTGAGTTTGGCATCTGACATAAGTAAATCAACTGTCTTTTCCATTTTGATATTTCATTATCCTCACTGTCCATTTTATTATATTTGTTCTTACTATTTACCAAGAATATACAGCTCAATTCGCAAAACTTATGGAAATACGAAAATGGAATAGCGCTCTCATTTCAGACCATAAAAAAGAAAAACAATTTTTTTGTGGGGGGGACGTGGAAAATAATTCCGCTCCTTTAATTCATCAACATTTTACCGCCACGTCCAAAAATAGATATTTTCTCGTTAGTCATTTCAATTTTTAACGCAGATTAATTACTAAACGGAGCCCTTGAAAATACGAAAATATACTAGAAAAGACGAATGGATGTAGAGAGAGAGAGAGAGAGAGAGAGAGAGAGAGAGAGAGAGAGAGAGAGAGAAACGTCGCAGTGCCCAGTCCTACATAAAGTATTACCATTGGCCTCGAAAGCCTTTATACCTTTCTCAAGGAGTAAATCCAAGGCAGCGGCTAGACTTCTTCCAGGCATCTGCCTCCGACATTAATTCGCTGCGAGGAGCAAGCAGTCGGAATCTCTTTTACCCATTTCGTTACGACTTTCATTTATCTTCTATTTTTCACGGGTGGTCCTCCACTACACATTTTCCCAAGACATTAATTAATTGTAATGAGTATGCAATTCTATCTCTTCTACCCAATTCGTTGCTACATTCGTTTAAACCATTTATCAGTTTTTATGTTTTCTTTCTCCAGACATTCTTTCTTCCTACGTCAGTTCCCTCCAAAGAATATGGGTTAAGTGCTTTCCTCATTTTCCTTTTGTATTTTTTGAGCTACACTGAATCAATATCATTTGGTCTTCAGTTACTTGAATGGCAAGAGAATTCTTAATACACTTGGCATAAAATTCCGGATTCAGCATCAAAGTTTACAGTTTAATTTAATGTTCCCCATCACACATGAAGAATATATATATATATATATATATATATATATATATATATATATATATATATATATATATATATATATATATATATATATATATATATATATATTATATATATATATGTTACATTGTATATATATATATATATACATATATATATATAATATCATATATATGTTATATTGTATATATATATATATATATATATATATATATATATATATATATATATATATATAGAGAGAGAGAGAGAGAGAGAGAGAGAGAGAGAGAGAGAGAGAGAGTTTAATCAGATCATGCTTCATTTTATTCTACTGCAACACTGAAAAGTGGCACGCACAGCTCCCAGGAATTACCAGCAGGTTTTACCTCTCATCCATTATTCACCAATGAGTGATACGGTTACGTTATGATTATCAAATCGATAATAAAAGCGTTAGGCGAAGCCCGGAATTCGAAAGGTAATAATGGACAATTTACTGACCTTTCACGAGTGCGTAAATTTCATTAATTGCCCCCATTTTCTTTATAACGCCCAAAAATGCCACAAAGTAAAAAAAAATATTAAATCTCTCAGGATGGGAAATGTTCAGTATATCAGTCCTCTGGTAATTAAGGGACATGAAATACATGTACAAGACAGGATCATTTTATATATTGGACCATAAGATCGTCCCTGGGTGTAAACATAAGAGTAAGAGTCCTCTCTCTGCCATCCTTCTTCAAAAGTTCATTTACATCTTGATACAAAATCATATTCTCAGTTTTGTTTAGGAAATTCTACAGAACATGCGGGACTTCAATTCTGCCGCAAATCATCAATTAATACTAGCAGTATGATGCTTAAAAAAACAGATATGCCGCAAAACGTGCATCTTGCTACATAAATGATTTTATTTGTTTTGTTAAGTAAATACTACAGAACATGCGGGACTTCAATTTTCCCGCAAATCATGAATTCATATTAGCAGGATGATGCTCAAAAAAAAAAAACAAGTCAAAAAACGTGTAAGTGAAACACCGTCTTTTGATGATCACGTATAGAATCTTTATCTTCCGGGGCGTCATTAAATTATGGCAATTTAATTTCAGTTAATCTCCACCACATTTCATCCGGTCTCAGCAAACAAAATTAGGCTCTATAGCAAATAAATCTTCAAATGGTAAAATAGAGAGAGAGAGAGAGAGAGAGAGAGAGAGAGAGAGAGAGAGAGAGAGAGAGAGAGAGAGAGAGAGCTGCAAAAGGTTTATATTCTTAACTTTCCTTGTTCTTTGATCCAAAATAAAAAAGAATCATAGGATACATACATTAAAATCAAAACATAAACTAAAATACAAGATTTCCCTACCTTATGTTTCATACTAATCTTCAAAAAAGAAAAAAAAAAAGTCTTTACAGACCCACAAGGAAACAAGACAAACCAGCAAAAAAAAAAAAAAAGCTATAAAAAACTAAATCAACAATTACCACAATGAGTCCATCCATAAAAAGGAGACATTCCAGTATGATGCCATAAACGAACAGGAAAAAAAAGGTGAGGAAAAATGACGTTAAAAATGTAGAAAATAAAGATCCATAAAGGCCAGGTTAAAATCATTTCATCAAGAAACGTTTCCAAATATGTGTGAAAATTCACACAAATGGCGGGAGAATTTCCCACCAAAACACAGAAAATGCATTACGAAATACAAACAACAATTTTGTGAGCCGCCAGCGTTGCATAAGAGAGAGAGAGAGAGAGAGAGAGAGAGAGAGAGAGAGAGAGAGCCCAAATTGACGGCAACAAATTTCTCGATAACCATTCTGGATCAGGGAGTAAATGGCTCTACTGAATAACTGCTACAATACATAGCGAATCAACGCTAAAGATTCACAAGCCGAGGGCCCAAGCCCAACTCCATACGCGCGCACATACACACACACACAGACACGCCTAAATTGCACATACACGCACACGCATACAAGGACTTGTTACTTCACTTCTCATGTCTGGCGTTTCTTCCCTATGACTGGTTGGATGTCATCACGATAGTTCTTCCTTGACATACTGCTACTGAGCATTTGGGTGCAAGGGAAGAGAATACGATGATGCCTGTTTACTACACGTTTATATGCGCACATAAATTTATACGCATATATGTATATATATATATATATATATATATATATATATATATATATATATATATATATATATATAAATATATATTATGTGTGTGTGTGTATATATTTACAGTATATATAATTATATATATAACACATAATAATATATTATATATAACATATATATATATATATATATATATATATATATATATATATATATATATATATATATATATATATATATATATATATATATATATATACATGAGTATATATATATTATATATATATGTGTGTGTGTATAGATATATACAGATCACACACAATATATATATACAGTATTTATATTTTTTATATACATGTATTAATATATAGAATTCTTTTATGAATAAAAGGGCGAATGAATCATTTCGTAATTTATGTCATCTGGCATGCATGGTATCAACGACAGACCACAAGAGAAAACCAACGTCAGAAAATCCGCGACGGAGGCGGCCACAATCCTAAGCCAACGCCATTACTTATTAGCCCGAGATGGCACTCGGAAAGCGACCTCTAATACTCTGCAAATCATAGCGGGAAAGCGAAAGTCTTGCACACGGTCTCACATTATGGGAAATGTTTACGAGGAACAATATTCCCTCCGACTACTACTATCTATTGTCATTCAAAAAATGTGCAAAAAATTTGAAAGCAAATTAAAAGCAAGCTTCATACAATGTTATACCGGTGTAATATGCCATGTAAAAAATAATATCAACGTAGAACTTAATGCAAAATGCAATGTGCATCCATATATTTTTTTCTTTGTAGAAACGATTAACTGGATCATTAACTCCATGGGCAGACTTGACGTGGTCCAACCCGGAGATCTATGTAAGTATGCAGAATGAAGGCTTATAACCCGAGCCCAGTCACGGTACATAATATCGCTGGGGTCTACACTTCCCGTCTCGAACTTATCTTTATATTACTACGCATAAATATGACACAAATATAAATATTAATCAACAAATAAATTGTATTCATATTTATAAAGCCTCTCTTGGACACTGTCAGAAAGACCGTTCCAAGGCTTTACGGTAAAGGGAAAAGGAAAATAAAATACTGCATTAATACAAGCGCGATGAATAATGAAGTAAAATGTTTGTAATATTAATAACTTTATAGTTTTATGCATCGCGACGATTACGCCCTGCATAAATTTAATTTATGCAAGGCGTGAAATCTCAAGCGTTACCTAAGTCCTCATGACTTGGACAAAATTCCCGATATCTAGCTTCTAGCGGAGAACTCCGAATGAGAGCCTGCATCATAAAATAGCTCATTCAAATCCGTATCACATACGTCATTGACGCTCGTGTCTGTAATTACGTTGATATATTCTTCTGTAATATATATGAAGTGAATAAAGTGATTCTTCAATACATCTGCATTGCAAAACGTAATGACTCAAAACTTTAAGAACAAAAAAATACTTTGAGACACTACTTGTGAAGAATGCAAACCATCGCAATATTCCGAATGAAAGAATGGAAAACTTGATATTCCGAGATACTGTTAACATAATCTAAATATCAGATGATAAATGAAAAAACATGTGGAAGCATAGCATTAAGTAAAAAAAAAAAGTAAATCAACAATAAAAAAATAAACAAAAGTTAAATCACAATTTCAATTTGTCTCACATGCTTCAACTGAATTAGATATGTATAGCGGACTAAGTTTTTGATCATGACAATGATAACAAAGGCTTTCAAACAATATATTATTAATCTATAGTTCACTTGACCGTAATGATAACTTTTACTTATGGTATACCACGAACAATATCTACTGCTACAGGTAATTTCCATGTTTCCATCCCTTCGTGTCGTAATCATCAAATGAAGGGTTTTCTTTGGGCATCCTACTCACTTCCTTTATGGCTAAATTATAGGGAAACTTCCCGTGGCTTTTGAGTCATGCACGCCAATTAAAAAAACATTATGACTGTTACAATAATAATAATAATAATAATAATAATAATAATAATAATAATAATAATAATAATAATAATAATAATAAGAAAGAGAAAAAATTGATAAGTATCAAGACCTGAAAATCGGGAAGAAGGACATGGGGTATGCCAGTGGAAATTGTACACTTAATCATAGGAACACTAGGCACGATCCCAAGATCCCTGAGAAGGAATCTGGAAAAACTAGATGCCGAAGTAGCTCCAGGACTCACGCAGAAAAGTGTGCTACTAGAAACAGCGCACGCTGTGAGAAAAGTGATGGACTCCTAAGGAGGCAGGATGCAACCCGGAACCCCACACTGTAAAAACCACCCAGTCGAATAGGATGACTGTGATAGACCAATATATATATATATATATATATATATATATATATATATATATATATATATATATATATATATATATATATATATATATATATATATATATATATATGTTATTATCGTCTGATTGGTATTAACCTCACAAAAAATTCAATGGTAAATCAGCAATAACAGATTTGGAAATACAGCACAGTGCATCCTATACCGCAGTGGTTTTCAACGTGGTGGGCGCGCACCCCTAGGGGGGGCGTCAGCAATTTCCAGGGGGGGCGTGCCCTACGGAAGAATTAAAAATTCTCTAATTATATTCGTTATTCTCTTAAGAAGAGTCGCTAAGAAGCAGTGTCGAGTATCTCACTAACTCATTCCCAAAAGAATAAAAACACCCCTTTTCTTTCTCATTTTTTCTATTTTCTTTTAAATCTGGGAGGGGGAATTTTACTTATAGATGCGAGGGGGGCGTGGAGGGAAGGACCAACTCTTAGAGGGGGCGTGGTAATAAAAGGGTTAAGAACCACTGCTATGCCGCGTTCCACCGCTATAAAAAACCAACTGCCTCCACCTCCACTTAATGTTTTCTTATTCTTTTTCACATCTTTCATCCCATCATCTTTGGGATGAAGAAATGACCGATAAAAAAAGTCTGGATTATAAAAAATAAAAGCAATACATGGATGACGCGAAGAGGAACTAAAATAAGGACGTTTATAAAAAAAATGCTCAGAGCAAATAAGCCCTCAAATAACCACAGAACACCTCTTCGTATGCTTACATTGTATGCAAACGCTGCTTACTATTTAACCATTATGTTATGTTAGAAAAAAAACAGAGCGTCTGCTGTTTATCAAAACTGTTTGCTCTGATCTATATAAGTTTCTCTAGTGAGAGATCATATAATTCAATGAAATCAGTCTCTTTCTGAGGAAAAAAAATAAAAACATGAGGGTTTCGCATCAAATACGCAAAAAAGTTTCTTTTCCCCCAGCTTAATACTGTCTTTATCCATTCACATCTAGAATACAAGCCTCATATCAGATTGCTTTATAACATTATAATACTATAATATTTGTCAGTAAAAAGAATAAATTTTATTGCTGGGAAGAAACGCATATGATGGTTACATAACAATTTTGATAATATACACAAAATATAAAGTAACAATCAGCATATAGCCTAAAGTTACAGAATAACCGTAATCTATTACATTTCAGGACCAAAATGGATTTCTCTTTTGACCCTGAAAGATTTTTCAAACCTTTTCAGTATGTCGCTGGTAGCACCTTCTGCAACTGGATATATCACTTGATTCTCCAAAGCTGTAGAATGATTTTCCTTACGCTCCAGCAGCTTAGATCAAGTTCTGAGGCAATGGTGAAGGGCACGCCCATCAGTCCCCATTGCCACACAGAAGGAAATATATGTGACAGGAGACCCTGTCTTCGCTTGTTATCGGGACTCCTTTTCCCTTAGCAATAAGCATGACCCCGTGTCAGATTTCTACGGACGCTGTTTTGGTCGTTAGTATGTCATGTCCACGTTCCATGTGTATATCATTTCCATGTTCCATGCTTACTCTCGGTGGAGTTACCGATCCCTACATTTCGCTCTGTCTTTGTTTCCTCTTTTTCACTTAGCAAACAAAAAAGGTAATATCAACAGTGGAAAACAAGAGCAGGATACGAGTTCCACAGCTATGAAATTCTTTTCTTTTCCAGTGTAATGATATATATATATATATATATACACATACACACACACACACACACACACACACACATATATATATATATATATATATATATATATATATATATATATATATATATATATATATATATATATATATATATATATATATATATATATATATATATATATATATATATATATATATATATATATATATATATATATATATATATTTATATACATATACGTCTTGCTTCCTGCTTTTCAGAAGTTGCTTTCTCCTCATCCGTGCTTCTAATTTCTTTCCATTTTTGTATTTCAAAGTTCTTCCCCTTCTGTATTTCCGAGTCGTGTCCGGGTCTGTAATTCTGATTTCTCCCCTGTACTGTATATCTAAGTTCTGTATTTCTGGAATCTGTAATTCTGAACTCTTCTGTACGTCGGAATTCTCCCCCGAAGTACATTTATGAGTTCCATCTAGTCTATTTTAGATTTTTTTTCCGTGCTGTATTTTTGAACTTCTGGTAGTGAATGTTTGAACATATTTCACATATCATACCTAAGTTCCTCTGCACTGTATTTCCGGTTTCTCCCCCATTCTGCATCTTAGCATTTTTCTTATGTTCCTGCTTATCACTTTATCTTACCTTTCTTGGATCTTTTCAACTTGTTTCCGTCCCTGATTAATTTTTCTGCGTTCTTAACTTCCGATCATTACTGCAGTTTGCTCTTTCTTCAAAGAAATGACTCGCTCCTACGTAGCCCAGAGGGCCTCATCCTCCTACTGTATCTTAAATTTATTCTTACCCTAAACCATTCAAAATTTACATTCAACTTTCATTTTACTCTTTCTGATGACTGTTAAGTTCCTGTTGCGTAGCACAAAACCACTGCCTTTCCCTCGCTTCTTCTGTATTTCAACTTTGATCTTATTCGAAACCATCCTGCCAGTGTACTGAATTTTCGCCCACATTTTACTATGTCTCAAGGCAGTCGAGTCCCTATTATGTAGCACCGAAGCCACGACCTCCCAGCTCTTCTCCTGCATTTCAATTTTATTTTCGATCTCACCCGTTGCATTAGGGAGGCGGGGACAGCGCGAAAATGCAAGAGTGACGAAGTACAAACTTAACCACAGGCGGCCTTCAAAGATTCACGCGTCACTCCGAATGAATCTCCTGAGCCAATACAGGATGCATAACGAATCGATACCAACCACACGGCTGAACAAGAGGCAAACATAAACGCTTCCACTAAAAGCAAAGGGGGACGATACAGACACACATAGAGAGACAGAAAGACGGTAAGGTATGGAGAAAATATGGGTAAGGAAACACACACGCAAGGCGAGAGGAAGAGAAAGGGCGAAGAGTGATCACAAAAGAGAAAAAGAGAGCTATTGGAATATAAAACTGACGTTTCCATGCAAGAACTGAATTAGCCAAAGAATAGATAAATCTGGAGGCTCTCATGAGAAACACTCGGAGGAGAACGGATAATTCTTTCTCTCTCTCTCTTTCTCTCAACTGGTTGCAGGTGCCGAAGCAAGTACACAGAATAACTGACACATCAAAATATTGCACAGAGCTCTCCAGTTGGGATAAATGCTCTAATCCAGCGAGGCGACATTTTACATAGTAATAGTCGGCAACTTTCCCTTGGGTGCCACCTGGCCGTGGGCCACCCTTCCCCTAATACTACCTCCCCAAAGGCATAACCAAGGGCCCCCTCCCCCCAGCTACCTATTCAGGCCCTAGGAAAACAATATTTCACATATTCCCTCGTATTGTTTAATTGTAGGACGATCGGCTCAAATAACTCTACCCCCGAGCTTTTGGCCGAACAATCAGCGAAGGCGCTTCTATATTTTAGATTTTACCAATTGGAAATGCTTCAAGAATTTGGGGGAGAACTGAACTGCCGGCGCAAGATTGTGTGGTATCACAGGAATAGAATCTCTGTCAAGAACCTCGGAATTAATTTCTTTGTCTTCTTATTCTTTTTGATTCAGGGTGAACGCACAGGCAAAAACTATGAAATCAATGAAGTTGTACTTTTTTTTCATTTTAATCCACACTGAATATTAGCGCAAAAAATAATAGCTATTTAGTTAATAACCAATAACATAAGACAGAAAGTAAAAGCAAGAAATCTGCAATTTATGTAATGGCGCTCAATTTTTGTTCATTTTAATTTGTCTACCCCGGAAGTTAAAAACAATTCAGTTAATGTCTATAAACTGTCATTCACACTAAATGAAAGTGTAAAAGAAATATATAACTTATGATTTTGCAATTTTTTACTTTTCAACATGTATATCATTTCAATTAGCACTGAACCGAAATGTAAAAAATAAAAGTCAACGAGTGACTAAGCACTTTTTTTTTTATTTGTTTTTCAAGGTCGGAATGTACGAGGACCTCTGCATCTCATAATACAATCTGCCTGTTATTATTATTATTATTATTATTATTATTATTATTATTATTATTATTATTATTCAAAAGATAAGCCCTGTTCATATGGAACAGGCCTACAGGGTCAATGGACTTGAAATTCAAGCTTTCAAAGAATGTGGTGTTCATTTGAAAATAGTTACAAAGATAATATGAAATACAGAAGGAATACATTCATAAGGACAAGGTGAACTATCATCTGCGATAAACCACAACCATATTAATAGGCGTGCTTAGGCTACAAGCCATTATCTCCGACATTTTACTAAACTTAACAATGATTAACGAAATTTTCTTTATGAAACGATAAGGAATGCAGCAGAGATTTCAGTTGTTTCCTTTATTTCAGAGAGAGAGAGAGAGAGAGAGAGAGAGAGAGAGAGAGAGAGAGGTACCTGTTCCCATCGCAAGAGCGCAGGAAATTTATTACCGTAATAAATTACCACAAATGTCAAATACGTCAAATCAATTTTACCAGTAACATTTCTTTATATTATAATTTGAACAGCTACTGAGAGTTAAGCCTGAAATTCGTAGGGCTTAAACATTTCGATATAATTCAGCGTTATCATTACTTCCTGATCTCAAAAGAGCCATCACTTATAAGAATGTTTGTAGTGCCCGGATAATAAATAACGTAGCCAACGCCTTGTAAAAATAGTGACTAAAATTTCTAATAAAGTAGGTAAATAATAATAATAATAATAATAATAATAATAATAATAATAATAATAATAATAATAATAATAATAATAATAATTATTAATTATTATTATTATTATTATTATTATTATTATTATTATTATACGAACGGAATATTCACTAAACTAGAAATATTAAAATATTTCAGCAAGAAAGTTTATAGGCACAATTAAGTTGCTTAAAAGACAATCGGCAAACAATAAACAATAGGTAATCAAATCACGTAAAAATTAATTTGTTTACGATAAACAAAAAATATTCTTTAGGCATCTAAAGAAGAAATCAAACTTCGGAATACGAAAACACTATGTCCTTAAATGTTGAAAAAACGTGTGATGAAAATACAATAATAGAATGTGTATAAACATATGAGTAAACATTACGGTTTTCAAGGGAAGGAGAATGAATTGAAATGAGAAAATAAAAGTTGAATGGAAATAACTTTGAAGGCCATAACTAGAAAATGGGTGGGAAGGAAATCTTGAACCCTGGAAGGAAAACGCAAAAATGGATAAAAAGAAATAAATACATACATAAATGAACCTTGCTGTGTTTTCACGTCAAAAATAAAAAATACAGAAAGATGAATGAAAAACTTGACTGGGAAAATCCAAAACGATAACGCACAAAAGCAAAAGGAAAAACGAAAAGGGTAGAAAAGAAGACGGACGACCTTCGGTCATGGAACGTAATAATCTTGGCCTGACTGGGCCATGGCACGTCAGCGAGCAAACAATCTCCACCGAATAAATAATCTCAGCATTTGGAGCTACAGCGTCGCACCTGTGCCCAAATTCATGACTGACCTTACGGACAAAAGGTCAACAACAAACGCCTACGATGCCGATGACCTATAATGACCCCTTCCTCCAATCCCCACCCCCTTCTTTCACCCTTCCAGCCATTAACTTCCCACTTCACGCTCTTCCAAGTGCCAGTCTCCTCCCTCCACATCCCCAAATTCCAATCCCTTCCCTCCAAATCCAAACTTCCAGTCCCTGCCTTCCAAATCCCGAAACGCCAATCCCTGCAACCTCTCCCCCCCCTCCGCATCCCAAAAAGCCAATCTCCCTCCTCCACACCCCCGCCCCGCCCCGTCTCAAGTCCGACCTTAACATCCTGAAGTGCCAAATCCCCCACCAGCTACATATTCAAGTGCCAATTCTCACACTCCACAATCCATGGCGCCAGTCCCCACCCTTCCAATCAACAAGTGCCAATTCCTTCACCCACATCCCCAAGTGCAAATCCCCCTTCCCACACATCCGAGGCACCATTCCCCTCCCTTCCCCTTCGCCGATCTTGCAAAATGGCAGATGAGTCACGATCACTGACGCTGCAAATGAAGAATTCAACAGTACCTCCTCGATGCGGCACACGGAGCCGAGGGCTTACTGCAAAGTCACAAAGAGAGAGATAAGGCACGGCGTCCATGACGTGCCTTTGCGTATATTCTCCCGGATGTCATACGCGCATGTATGGCTACCTATTCGTAGATATAATATATGCGCACACATCACTGTATTAGCGTAATTGACCATGCAGGTAAGTAGGGGTATACATACAAATCACATACGCGTATACGTCGAATTATACGCACGAACTAGTAAGATTTATCATATTAATTTTTCTCGATGTATGCGATGTATAGGATGAGTATATTTGTGAATGATATAAGCGCACATACGCAAGATTCACAACTAGCTTTTCCCAGGTACGGACATGGACAAGTACAATACGCGCATGAACGCACGTAGCGTCCATAGAAATAACACTCTCCACGAAAATGTCTTCGGAAGTGTACACAAAAATGCACACAAAGATGAACATACACTGCATAAGGATAAACATACACTGCATAAGAATGACATACGCCCACACATCAATATGCATACGCAAGATTCCTCTCAAGCATTTCACAGGTGCAATCATGACCAGATATGTAAACGCATAAAAAAACGCTATGTCAACCTCTACAGTATATACATGAGCATATCAGCTTAGCACACACACACACACACACACCACAGAACATCTATTAAAGTATGCATACTCATCAACTGTGTGTATATATATATATATATATATATATATATATATATATATATATATATATATATATATATATATGTGTGTGTGTGTGTGTGTATTTATATATATATATTATAATAATGTATATATATATATATTTATTTATGTATATATATATATATATATATATATATATATATATATATATATATATATATATATATATAAACATAAGTGTGTGTTTGTGTGTGTGGGTGTGCATGGGGCGCGCGCATGCGTTTGTGGTGGTGTATCTATGTTCCAATGACTGCACAGCTTAACTGGAGCACAAGGGCATGCAACATTTATTGCCCATTCAGTTCCCCGTTACATTTTAAGATCTCTCTTTTTATGACACCCTTCTTATTAATTGCGTCACGTATACATTCAATTCCTTTTTCGTTTTAAAGGTAATAAAGATGAATCTATTTCTATTTGTATATAACTTACGCTAAGAATAACGCTCTTGGTCACTGTGTATATATTAGGTTTCTTTTCTCCAGAGTGACGTCTTTAATTACGTAAAAGCCGGCAGCATAATGCTAATATCCAATCAGTCTTAGAAGAGAAGTGAATGTTTTAAGGTGCAGTTGAAGTAAAAAGAACGAGCAGCAAGAAAATGAAGAGCTAGGCAGGAGAGAAAAGAAAGGTAAACAGAAAGGAGAATGTTTTAAAGTTGAAATAAAATAGAACAGCATGAAAATGTAGAGTTAGGCAGCAGAGAAAAGGAGAGTAAACACAACAAGCAATCCAAGCGATAAATATGCGATGTCGTGGTTGACAGGTGTGATGATGTCCTACTCGAGAGGAATTTAATGATTGCGGATGACCATAACACTGCACCAGACTCGTTGTTATGTAAGCAGCCTCTATTGAGTTTTGATTCCTTTCATATTTTTTTTTATCCTTAAGTTCTAAATATCAACGTCCCACATGACACTCGTCCCAGCTTTATATAATAAGGTCTATAAAATTAATCGTCTTAGAAGTTTTAGTTTTCTGCACGTCCTTCTGTTCTTGGGAGCAGAGAATCTTTGACGCATTTCTATGTTCCCTGTATCATCATTTATCTAACTGTATGTCTCGCCTCATTTGATGTTGTCTATCTCTTTATTTTGTTTTTTATTATAGTCTAACATCACTTTAAAGCATGCATTCAAAGCAAGTCTCGTCCTTCATTTGAAACCACCCGCATTTTTTCCTCGCGTTTGCATTTTGTGTTCCATGCCTCAATATTTTTCTAAAGGTTATTCTGTTTTGGCCAAAAAAGTACGAGTCCAATTGCCTGCCAAACCTTTCCTTGAACTCACCCAGACTGTTTCCTTTCATGATTTTTGTTCTCCGTTTTTACATCCAGATTTCCCTACTTTAAACGTGCGGCACAGAAAATAGCCAAATTTGTTTACGCAAACTTTCTTCATCAATTAGGTCAAAACCTTTCGCCTTCACGACATTAAAAGCAGAGCGAGTTTTGGATAAGTGTTCTCAACTCCCAAGCTAAAAGTAAATAAGCTTGAAACCAGACTTCGATGACACTTCACCCAATCTAAAAATTGATGAATGAATTTGAATTTCCCTTTCTACGAAATACTTTTGGAAATGTACAGATCTAAAAATTATTTTAAAAGAAGAAATATTATTCTAATATATATATATATATATATATATATATATATATATATATATATATATATATATATATATATATATATATATAATATATAATATATATATATATATATATATACACACACATATATATATATATTATGTTATATAAATTAATACACCTACAGATAGAAGCCTGAGAAGAATTTTGATGAAACTTTACTCAATTTGAAAATATGAAAGATATAATTCTTTTATGAAATCCTGTATCATCTAAAAAAATCAGAGAAACATCTTAAATAAAACTTTATCTAACCTAAAGATAAAGACATAAACTCCTTGAAAATGTTTTTAACTCATTTACAAAGGGACGAATCAGAGAATCCTTTTATTAATGAAATCTTACAACATCGATTACCACATACATAAACCTGAAAATTCTCTATGAAAATTTAACCAATCTAAATGTCTCTGGAAAGCCTGTGTAAGAAATTCTAACCAATCTATAAATGGTAATATAAACTTGAAGGTAATATTTAGTTACATTTTACCCCATTTACATCCAGTCTAATTAATCTTAATTAACTTTTTGATGATTTTCATCGTAGAATAAACTCCGTTTGTGTATGTCAATGCCATCAATATTTTTTAAATAAATATCGTGGGGTGAGGTGTTTGAATATTAATTTAACGTAACAAGAGGAAAAAAATGTTTGACCTAAAAGTATTATAATTTTCTTTTAAATCTATGGAAAACTATCTTGGTGGTCTTCGAGGCTGCTAAAATTTGATTCAAATCACTACCAAAAAAAAAAAAAAAAAAAAAAAACTAGAGGAGACACAATGGAAAATTTCATTTGCTAATATCCTATAATCTCTTGTCTCTTCAAGAATGTTCTATTCTTAATAAAGTATTCTTTGTTCTTCATGGCTACTACTTTTTTTTTTAATTATTGCCAAAGAATATTACTACTGCTCTCTTCTTGGAAGATTTTCTGTTCCAAATCCATCAATTTTTCTTCTCATACTGGCAAAAGCTATATAAGACTACAACGGCAAAAAAAAACCAGTTTTCAACTGTATTATTACTCTTCTCTTTAACCCAAATTAATGTTCTCCGAAAGTACAAAGCAACTGCAAACAATGCAGAAATTGTCATCTAGTATTATCAAAAACTATTAAAATTTCAATTTAAATATAAAAAAAATCAGATGAAATTGTAGGGACATAAAAGCCACAAAGGAATTTCAAATAATACATAAATTTCCATTTACTATTATCCAAAACCACTAATATTTTATCCCAAACATAAGGAAAAAAAATCAAATTTACTATTCTCCTGAAGTTCAAAATAACATCAAACAATGCAGAAATTGTCATTTATTTCTATCCAAAAAACTAACATTTTTCTCTAAATATAAAAGAAAGCAAATGAAATTGTACGGACAAAAAAGTCACTAACATTTTATCTTAAACATAAAAAAATGATATGAAATTAAAGCGAAGAAAAAAAATCCAATTATCCTCTCCATCATGAGTCCTCTTCTCTAATGATTAAAATTTGATTCCTCCCAGTATCATTTTCCTTCCGAAAAGCTACTCCTCTCCAAGCACAACATAGCCACAGCCTCCAGCGACCAAAAGGCGACTCTCCCATTTCTCGTATTCGGCGACACGGGTGGGACATTGTCACACGAGGCCGACCCCTGTTTTAAAATCTAGTTGGTTAAGAAACGATGAGTCCACAAAACTAAAGCCTCGGTGTCAGTTTTCAATCTTGCAGCTTGTGCAACTTCAAACAGACAAGTCTTTCTCTTCATACTTTTTGTTTGTTTGTTTGGTGGGCGGAGACTTTTCAATAATGGAAAGTATTCCTCGCTATCATATTTTGAACAAGAAAGCCTTCATCCAAATTGTATTTCTGTCTTGTCTAGCCTTTTTTTTTATTCTGAGGCGCAGTGAATCACACGCCATTATTCTTTTATTTTCAATTTCAAACTTGAAACTTCCTTTATATGGATCTTGCGTGCATTTTCAAGGGAAAGCAATGCTAATTTTCTCTGGATTAATGAATTGCAATAATGGAAGAAAACAGAAAGATTGCTTGGAAAACACCACTGCATAGACTATTGAGAGAGACAGAGAGAGAGAGAGAGAGAGAGAGAGAGAGAGAGAGAGAGAGAGAGAGACTGCTTGAAACCTTAGACTGACGAACAAAAAATTATATCTTTGACAAGTCTATCCAACAGAAAAATTAAAAGGCAGACAAAAAGAGCGGATTTACAA
>NC_089763.1:45621968-45624468 GCF_040412425.1 Macrobrachium rosenbergii | reverse complement strand
GTTTAGAAGCCCAATAAATACGGAAAGAGGAAATTCACTTTTCAAGTTGAGATCAGGACAGACACGGCCACCCAAACACAGATTTCGGCCTTTGCGAGAAAGGTTACTTAACAAGCTAATCATTTCATCCGTGCTACTCTCAGTTTATTTATATGTATCTCTACTCAATCTCAGACCGTCAGCTACATTCCTATATGAATTTGTACATGAAATTAAGACTGCCAGATGCACGGTACTCTGGGCAAAAGGCCTGACACTGGCGCGGAGAAGGATGCATAGAATGAGGTTATTAAAAGGCTTTGAGAAACGAGAGAACAAGACCCGATTGTCTGGGAATAGAAACAAGTCTTGCCAACGCATCTAAATGCGTAAATCTAAAGCAAAACCAAAACACTAATATTTACAATATTAAATGGTAATATATAATCAGCAGCATTCACGTGGGTCGATCAAAGGAATGAAGTGTGGAAACAATTTAATATACTGAAAACGAAAATTTACTTGATAAAGAGAAATAAGAAAGGCTAGTAAGTAGTCTTTAGGATACTGTCCTCACCAGTTCGGCAGGGTTCGAGTCACCTCCGAGCCAGAACGTTGAATCATATTGTGTTGTTGACGGCGGAAGTACTGATATTGGGTACCTTGCAATAAATCGCATAAGGTAGATCAAAATATGAGTGGAGAAAGGCATACGGCTAGCATCCTCACCCCAAAAGA
The DNA here is from genome assembly GCF_040412425.1 of Macrobrachium rosenbergii. Classification (NCBI taxonomy): domain Eukaryota; kingdom Metazoa; phylum Arthropoda; class Malacostraca; order Decapoda; family Palaemonidae; genus Macrobrachium; species Macrobrachium rosenbergii. The sequence continues at coordinate 45,623,751 of NC_089763.1, read as the reverse complement.
CTTACTGCCGGTCGCTACCCTTCTCAGGGGAAAAGGCGTATAAAAACAAAGATAAAATAAAATTTGACAAAGTTTTCGGACCCAATTTAGAATACATCTTTTTCAAACAGCGATTTTATGTTGTTCCTCTGAGAGACTATTTTTCATTTCAAACTACAAAACGCTGAATAATTCTTGAGAGCAAAATGCCGTAAATAGCTAATGACGCGATTAATTCTCGACATTCTGCAGGTCACTCAGTGAGAAAAAGTTTATATTTTTGTAGCAGGTATTTGTATTACTAAGACAGAATATAACTTCCATGAACTTTAAGTGTATATATATATTTATACACACACACACACACACACACACACACACACACACACATATATATATATATATATATATATATATATATATATATATATATATATATATATATATATATATATATATATATATATATAATATATATACATATATAATATATATATACTATGTCAGGAGGATCATTCACTGAGGTGGGATCGAATCGCACTGTGATGGTAAATTTTATTTCCTTTCGGATTTCAAGGTTTTCAGCAGAAAACTTATCGGAAAATATTAGGAAATAGAGAAGTTAAGTGGCCTTTACAGTACACAGAATTGGTGGATGCTTCTAATATATATTATTATATATAGGTGTATGTGTGAACATATAGGTCATAAAAACGACAAAAGATGTAGGTGCCAAGTTGTGGGATAAGAAAACGGGTTAACATCTGAGTGCAGAATCGTTGAAGTTTGCAGCTGATACAAACTGCTCCAGGATAGTTAAAAACTGCAGAATCTTGTGAAAAGGTTTAGGTCTTTGTAAGTGATTACAGTTGAGTAAATGTGAGTATAAGGTTACTGAGGGTTAAAGAGAGACCAATATGGAACCATAAATAGCGAAATGAATGTTGGCAGGATGGAAGAGGTTGACTGACATGTATAGGTATTTGGGAGTAAATACTGATACAACGGATGTTACTAAGATGAAAGAATATGAGACCAAAGAATACGTAAAATAAGAAAGGTAGCACAGCGCATACAAAAGATTGAAAAAATGTTTGGAGTGTCTGTGGAACCCAATACAGGAATGTACGCAGGGAATAATGAACAAACTCTCCCTTACGGGAGTAAGTGTAGGCTTATGAATGTGATTGGCAGAAAGTAATATGAGGCTGTTGATATGGCTTGGTTATGTGGAAAGAACAGACGACGATAAATTTGTAAGAGTTGTATAATTCCGTAGAATTTTGAGGGATGCGGAGATGACTGACTAGAAAGCACCTGATAAATGGTGGCAAGAAAAAAGTATTGGAAAGGATAGGCTCTATTATCCAGAAAACACTGAGTAAATTCAAGACAGAGGTGAGTGGCACAGCATGTACTGTGGGATCTGGCTAACTGCTGATCAACCTTCACCGTCGGTGTATGAGCAATCTGCATTGTGAACATTTCTGCACAGGAGATTCAGCAATGATTCAGTGGTTAAAGTATGAATGTAGCAGTAACTATTGCGTTGGTATTCTCTGAATCCACCCATGTTACGCGAAAAGGCTTTGTTTAAAAGAAACATAATATACACACATATATATATATATGTATATATATATATATATATATATATATATATATATATATATATATATATATATATATACATATACAGTATATATACATTGCGTGCGCACAGGATCATCAAATCTTTCAGGAGAGCAAAGAGTTTGAGCTTAATCTTTCTTTAGCATTTATACTGAAATGAACCCTTTCTCTG
>NC_089763.1:45609468-45619468 GCF_040412425.1 Macrobrachium rosenbergii | reverse complement strand
TCAATGTATGATAACTTGTTTTCAGTGATAATTTTGGAGCAGGTACACTGAATTATCAGATCGCTGAAAAATACTAACAACTTCCTTATGTATTTTAGAATAAAATATTTCAAGAGAAGGGGACAAAATTATTCAAGGCACTTAAGAACTGTTCCCCCCCCCCCTCCTCTTACAACTAATCAAAATAATATATATTTCAGTTATACAACGCCGAAAATAGTATCGCCATTACATGCTCATTGTCAAAAGAAATATTCCGATAGTGATCTACCGGCAGATGATGTCAAAATATTCAAGAAACGCCCCAGAAATATTCAGTAAAGTCGGAATATATATTCCTTATCAAGAAACACGTGCAATATAATACCGACAATTGCTATTTTGATTTCCCCCTCTCCAAAACAGGGACTCAGCATTGCATGAAATATTCCGGGGGCGCTGAGCGCGTGATTTTCTCTTCAAAAAGGATACATTACCTCGTCTCAAAGAGCAACAGCGACCGACAGCATAATCTCACTCTTTCCCTTATTCTACGACGGAGAAATCTATTTGAACTTAGCTGGGGCTTCTGGGCAACGGGTATTTTAACTTACCAAATAAGCGTAATTTGACAGCACCATCCTGGTCATTTTAAGGGTATTCAACTCTTTAAATGACGGTATTTTCTCTTAGTCATTTGGAGGTTACACAGACGGTATATAATTTTGTAAACGAAAATTTTTTACTTTTTATGTGAATGGAATTTTGCTTAAGCGTCTTTTTATTTTGAGGGTATTTAGCATTCCAAAAACATTCACCTGCTTGAGGTTTCAAAGCAAGGGGCTTTTAACTAATAAGTAAATGAAATTTCCCTTTCAACAACTCTTCGTATTTTGAAGGCAATTAACCCCTCTACTTCCATGTTTCCATACTGGAAACTGTTTAAGCTTTCTCAGCAAAGTTTAGTCAGCTTATAAATAAAAGCAATTTCCCTTAACCATCACTTGTTCCTTTAAGGACGTTTAATCTTTGAAGGAAATCACATCTTCCTTGATCCTCTTCCCTTACTTGCGGTTGTCACTCAGTCATTCATATTGGGTTCATTACGGCCAAAGCTTCTAATACAATCTATAAATAGATGGTAATTCCCCTTTTCATTTCTCATCGTTACAGTTATCGCTACCTTCGTGGATAAGCGCCTTAATCTTTTCGCTCTGCTATTCACTTTTCTTGCTTCCGTCAGGACTGGACTAGAAAAGAGGTATTAGACCGCCTGTCACGTTCCAGTTGTCATTGCGCTAAAAATAATTAAGTATAAAACAGTTACTGTTGACCGTTACGAATTCAATATAAAGTATTACAAGTGCACGCAACGAATGAACATGTATATGCGCGCACACAGTAAAACTTTACGTTTAATGTATCATATTGATACGTAATGATCCTGGTCGCAACGATCTTGTGAGTTTTTTTACCACAATGGATACACCACTGCTCTGTAATTCACATCTCTAGAAAAATCACCGTTATTTCTTTCGTGTCCTCTATTATCATACGTTACTTTCTCGATCTGTTATTGTATCTTTTGTCTTTCCGATGTACCTCCTTTATTTGGTGTATCAATCTGCACAGACCTACGTATAGGATAACCTTATAATATCGATAAAAAAATGAGCAATATAAAAAATATGTATCCAAGTATAAACAAAAAGGACATCTCATTAAAAAACGCACGATGCTTAATAGAGAGGACACTAAAGAAATTAATTATCGACACCAAACTAATGATTCAGAATGACCCATAATGTTTGAGATGGTTCGTTTTTCCTTCTTCCTTTCTCCCAGTTCCGGCTTCATTTTTTTAACAACAACAGTATGATCTTACCAGGCGCCAGGGGAGAAAGATGATTATTATCCTTCTCAATTTTTTTATCACATGAAAGTCATCATCATCATCATCATCATCATCATATCGCCTCCAACGCTGCGCGGCGCAAAAGCCATCTGTCATCAACACTTATATAAAAAAACTAACACATAAAACTAAAAGACAATAAGTACCCAGTTGGATTATTTGCACATGATTACGTTTTGCTGCCTCACCCCATTACCGAAATGATCCACAGCATATTTGTTTCTCTCACGTCTATTCACACAAACGCACGCACACACACATATATAAACATATATATTTATACTTAAATATATAAACATATTTATACTTAAATATGTGCCCGCGTGTGTATGTATATCCCATTTGTGGAGGCGTCTATTTTTCTAGCGTCTACAACAAAGGATGAATAACTTATGGACGTGTGAAGGTGGACAAACATCAGTCAAATGTGCGCGCTTTAACACAAATATACAGTATATATTACACACACACATGTATATATAAATGTATATGTATATATGTATGCATATATATATACATATATATATATATATATATATATATATATATAGTATATATATATATATATATAACAATAAAATCCGAGTGGATCTTGTTTGTCCTCCCCAGGTGACAGTAGGGGAGACTTGAAACAGTCACCCACCCCTGAAAACCGGTTTATCCGCCCCAAGTTGAGGCGGGGTAGGTAGGGAGACATCCACCCTTCTCCCGCAAACCTGTTTGTCCGCCCGGGTGGGGCAGGGGGCAAGTAAGGAATTCAGGGGGAGGATAGGGGAGACAGCAGCGCCGATTTCCAGCGCGCTACACGCCAACGCGCGCCAACAATATATATATATATATATATATACATATATATATATATATATATATATATATATATATATATATATATATATATATATATATATATATATATATATATATATATATATATATATATATATATATATATATATATATATATATATATATATATATATATATATATATATATATATATATATATATATATATATACAATGGGCGTGTGTCAGTGTGATCAACAGCATTCTCCCCAACCTAGCCAGAGAACCCAGGTTTGAATTTAAGGTGTGGACACGCTGATGGAGAAATTCCATTATAAGACTGCGCATCTGTTGTCCTAAGCAGTGAATTAGAGATTTACTAATATGATGGGTGTGGGGTCAAAACAGGGGGTCCATAACAGTATGCCAAAAGACTTGCTGAAAACCGGAAGGCTAACACGTTCTGGCACCACCACTTCGCAACAGAAAATGGCCAGTAACATAAATAATATATATATAATATATATACATACATATGTATATATATATATATACAAATAATGTCCAGCAACATAAATTATATATATACACATATATAATATACAGTATATACATACACACATATATATATATATATATATATATATATATATATATATATATATATATATATATATATATATATATATTTATATTATTCTTTGCTGGAGGTTCATCCTTGATTGTTACAGGATGACTGTGCCAGTGGCTACATGTTTTTCTTTCAGCTCTGGCGACGCCAGACAAGAAACAAGAGTATTTACAGGAAGTATAAGAAATAACGAGAGTGAATAAGAATAAGCAGTGATGAAAAGTACAATTCTTTAATTACTTAAATTTAGTATCCAGGAAAAACATTCACTATAAAATTATCTGTATCTCCTATAAATGTCATAATTGCCTCATGTCGACATGTTGGACATGTAAATATAATATAAAAAAAAGTAAAAAATGCGCCGAAGTTTATTCGGCTCAATCGAGTTTTCTGTACAGCTGCTACAGCGTATAATCAAGGCCACCGAAAATAGATCTATCTTTAAGTGGTCTCGGTATAATGCCGTATGAGCCGCGGCCCATGAAACTTTAACTACAGCCCGTAGGTGGTCTATCCTCTATCGTTGCCCGAAGCACGATTACTGCTAACTTTAAACTTAAATAAAATAAAAACTATTGAAGTTAGAGGGCTGCAATTTGGTATGTTTGATGATTGGAGGGTGGATGATCAACATACCAATTTGCAGCCCTCTAGCCTCAGCAGTTTTTAAAATCTGAGGGAGGACAGAAAAGTGCGGACAGAAAAAGTGCGGACGGACACACAAAGCCGGTATAATAGCTTTCTTTTACAGAAAACTAAAATGGAGAGAGAGAGAGAGAGAGAGAGAGAGAGAGAGAGAGAGAGAGAGAGAGAGAGAGAGAGTGGGGGCGGCGAGGGGGTGAGAATAAACACGCCGCAAAATCATCTTCATCAGCAATTCCTCGATGAAGAGTGACTTGTGGATACAAGCTGCCAATCAAAGGTCCAATTTGCGGGAAAAATGCAGCTACAGAGAGACGAATGAAAGAAAAAAAATGTAGCTTACAAACGCCCGATGCCTAATGGGTAATCCATAACGATGGTCAGTTGTAAGGGAAAATGTGTTAACTGCAAATGAAAAAAAAAAATCACCGAAAAAAAGGAAAATTCACTCTAAGCAAAAATTTGAAAAAGATAACAAATTGACATGCCTGTACTTTTCTTCCACGCAATACCACAAACTAATATTGTAATTCTGGAGGTGCAGTGTATACAAAAAGGAAAAATTTATCAGACTTAATAACAGTGGTGAAATATAAGATTATAACACACGCGCACACACACACACACAATATATATATATACGGTATATATATATATATATATATATATATATATATATATATATATATATATATATATATATATATATATATATATATATATACATATAAACACACAATTAGTGACTCTAGAAGGTTTCAGTCTCCCGGTTCTCCGCCAGTCTTTAGATATGAGGTGGCCAGACCCATGCCCTTCTCCACCCTAACTGCGACCCACTACCATCGAATGAATACCCGGAAGAAATTCACTTATTAGACCAACAGGGGCACAATGGTTTCATTAGAAGACGGAAATAAATAGATGTCATTCAATCGGGATCGACCACGGAACTGTAGCTGGTAAGACGAGGCTTCGCACCCCTTAACCATATATATACATTGTGTGAGAGAGAGAGAGAGAGAGAGAGAGAGAGAGAGAGAGAGAGAGAGAGAGAGAGAGAGAGACTCCCATAATAATTCCTTACATCTAGAAGCAGCATCCACACCTGGAAATCCCCAAAGCACCAATCCCTTACGACGCATACAGGCGTGGCTCCAAAGCCATGGGGAGGTGAAGGAGGGGAGGTGAGATAGGAGGATTACGGGGAGGGGAGGGGAGGGGGGAGGAGGGGGAGGAAGAATGTGAGGATGAGGTCCTCCAAAGCCAGATAAAAATTTCATATTAAAATGGAATAACTTAACTTTGGAGAGTCGACCTTTATTGAGCTCAACGCAGCGGAGAAGAAGCGTTAGTGTCTGAAATGCGACGAAAATTGACGACCGTCTGGAAGCGCATTTGCCTCTGCTCAGCGACAAGTCTCATGTCCACTGTGCGACCAAACGCATACTAAAAGACAGCAACTAAACCATACAGGTTCAAACTATAAAACTAACAGACACGCTCTCTAAGCTCGACGGAGCGGAGAGGAAGCGCTGAATATAAACAAGTCTCGAAACACAACGAAGATTTACGACACGGTCGTAAGTAGGGTTAATTTGTCGTCGGAGACATGTGGTGGTCCAGGGGAGCTGTCAAGGTTTACGGTTGGGAAATATTAGAGCATATACGTAAATAAAAGCATTTACATTTACGCTCATGCTTATGAAATATATCTATATATGAGTGAAAGTAAATGGCCCCGTTTGCAACAGCTTTGCAGATATATACACACACATATGTATATGAATATATATGTATACATATGTACACACTCATATATATATACATACATATATATATATATATATATATATATATATATATATATATATATCATCATATAGATATAGAGAGAGAGAGAGAGAGAGGATGATGATAAGAGACCACTTCTCTTCACGAAAATCACCACTCCACTAACAAGCAGCCATCGCCCAAAAAAAGGGGGGGAAAAAATCACAGGCACCCAAGAGCGGAAAACGCCCACCTCTGCAATCCATTAAAATCATTCCGTTATTTCACCCACTCCTTGGGAGCCACCCAAGGCCAATCAGCGCCCAAGGTTATGCCCATCACTGGGTCGTCTAAACCAGATCTGTATAACGACGTGAGGTAAAAGCTATTTACTGAGCGTAATAACAATTTCAGAGAGTCTGGCCCGTTATTCAGTTACTTACGAAGTAAGACGACAAAACACCGCGGCCAACGGTAATATCTTTGTGCGCGTTTACACATTTCTCAGCCCATATTTTTGCTTAATTTTTATTGCTTGGCTATACTTCACACACACACACATACATACATACATACATACATACATATATATATATGTGTATGTGTGTGTGTGTGTGAACATCAGTGGAGCAGGGCGCTTATGTGAGTATATATATATATATATATATATATATATATATATATATATATATATATATATATATATATATATATATATATATATATATATATATATAAAACCATTTATTTATTTATTTATTTTTATATATACATATATATATATAAATGTTTATTTATTTATTTATTTTATACAACATCAGTATATGCAGGGCAAAAAGTGAATATATAAAATATATATATATATATATATATATATATATATATATATATATATATATATATCAATTATTTATTTATTTTATGTCATAGACATACACACACATATTATATATGTATATATTTATTTATTTATATATAATAATTTATTTATTTTATGTTATATACATGCACATACATATATGTATATATTCATATACATATATATATATATAATCATATTTATTTATTTATTTTATATTATACACACAGTATGTATATACACACATACACACACATACATATATATTATATATATATATAATCATATTTATTTTATTTATTTTCCCGTTATACACACACACATATATATATACATATATATATATATATATATATATATATATATATATATATATATATATATATATATATATATATATCAAGCATACTGTCACGCCAAGCGCACTCACCGCCCCACTTACGTTCATGGGGTTTATATGCCGGCGGTACTGGCAAGATACAACGTCACATAATCTCGAAGAACGGGCGCTGTTACAACGAACAAAATATTCCGACTTGTGACAATACACAGGGGCTTGGTGCACGCGGCAATAAGTCACAGTGAGGTCCAAAATGTGATTGTGTAAGCGAAGATGATGAATATTTAATTTCTCGTCCCTTATTAACATGCGAATAAATAAATTAAGTAACCTTAGCACTGATCTTTCCCGAATTTCTGGAAATGGTCGTTAATGCATCGTCTCCTAAGAAATTTAACTGCAGAGATATTTCCGAAGGTACTTAGAAAGACTTGCGCAGCATTAATACCTTCTTCACTAAATGTATTTAACGCAGTATTTGCTGGCATTACATACTCGTTGAACTGAGAGTACGATGTTAAATAAAGTGATAAAATTCATTAAAAAAGAAAAAGACAAACTGCATACAAAATCGCCCTCCCTTGCATTCTGGGAATCTAAAAGTAGTGAAGTTTTTAAATGAAGCATTTGTTATGTTCGAAGCGGGAAATTTAGACGGATTAAAAACATGTTAATGCAAACGATGCGGCAAAGTAAAGCAGAGGCGTTTTTTTTTAACAAACAACGTAATTGTTTCCACGTTTAAAAAAAGGGGGCCATATAACAACAGAGAGGGAACACTCATTACTGGCCTTTTCTACAATAATCGTATACCGTGAAATTAAATACTCGCGAAAGAGATGATGCATTTTCAAACTGTGCATGAAATAGTGAGGGTTGGCAACAATACAAGTTGTGCCGTTATGGGATACGTTAATAAATGTTTTTCCCCTTGATTTTAGGAGTAAATAAAAACCTGGGCCCACCAAAATCTGCCCTTATTGGATACGAAATTTAGGATAACAGTTATCAGATCTTCAAAATTTCGTTCTTCAGGCAACATCTGAGCACCACACATAAGGAAATTCTTGAAACGTCTCGAACAATTCTAACGCCTTTTCTCAAAGCACCGGACGACAATAATTCAATATTTCTCAAAGAACATTATATAACAAGGAACCTGACAATGTAAACAAACCAGAGATCACAAACTAATAATATGATCATATTTGACATTTCAAAAACGAGCAGACTACCTTGCCACACGTAGCGCATGAAATATATCTATTTTATCTATCCACTTATTTATCATATCGGATTTTTTTCCTCTTCTTTCCCCTCTAACAATATCCACTATACTTATATTTTAAACAAGGGCCAAGTTCTCTTTACAACACCTAGAAAAACTATTAGAATAAATTAACTTACAAGGAATGCACAAGTGTTATCTTATTTGCAATCTTATATTTATGAGACACCGCCGGCCGTAAAAAAAAAAAAATGTCTCAGCTTCGCCTTCATTAACTTTAGTTTCTATGCCACTTCATTTTAAGAAAATAGTTTTATGAGACACTTAAATTATTATTATTATTAATTATTATTATTATTATTATTATTATTATTGTTATTATTATTGGCAGTAGTAGTAATAGCATTAGTAGTAGAAGTAGTACTAGTAGTAGTAGCAGTAGCGTATTTTCTTTTTTGCTTGAACGTTTCTCTCATAAGCAACTTATTTAGAACGAATTGTATGCGGTTATTTATACGTGGAATCAGATGTTACTGCTTTACAACACGGCCTGACACCACAACAAGAAACGTCATCAACGCCGACGATCTGCTGAAATGTCATGCAAGTAACAATATGTGTATGTTTGTATCTTGCCAAAGGACAGAAGACATAACTCTATATTTTCCCTTAGAAGAAATATTTCCTGGTTAAACGCTGCCCACATTCGTCCCCACAGAGTATTTGGAATTAATCTTCGTTATTTTTTTTTTTTTGAGACAAAAACCGCAATATTAAAGTTATATAATAGCTAACTGGACTTTTAAGAAACGCGCTGTGATGTCCATTTTTATTTTTCACGTCAATCGATCCAGTAATCGTAACATGAAAATCATAATGTTCGATATTAACTTCTGCGTTTACTGCTACAGATTTTGCTAAAAGGAATGTACAGAGTTTGCGAAATGGAGTCTATATAATTAACTAAGACAGAGTTCACAAAATATAATCTTTATAATAGCCTAAGCTGTAGAATTCGCGATATGGAAACAATACAGTAGTTCCCTACTGAATCTTATTTTCCACACAGGAATTACAGAAATGAAAATTATGTTATACTTTAGTGAGTTTTAAGAAAACGCATTTAGTCTTCATTTCCGCGTTTGCTACAGAAAACTCGATGGGAAACTTATTTGACATCTATCCTAATTTTTAAGAAACACGCATTCGGTCATTATAACGTCTTTTGGTAACGAATTCTCGGAATGAATTTTTTTTAATAACCTGAATACTGAATGATATTTGCGTCTTATTCTCTAGAACTCGCCAAACGGCAATTATGTATTACAGAAATGAATTTGTAAGAAATTGTAGTCGGTATTAAATGTTGCGTTTATTGTTTCATATTTTGCTAAATTTACAACAATTTTACAAATAAATGAAATCCCGACAATAGTGGCCTGTTACAATGAATGGTGTCTTAGTAATCAGCAGGCAGCATTCAGGAAAACAAGGTTTAACGAGACATGAAGTGAATAACCGAGAATGCTCTGAACATTCAATGAATAACATGGTGTCTTTTTTTCTAAATACATATACTGATAGATGAAAACGCGTAAACCCGCCATCATATTTAAAAATCTATTTTCTTACTGACACAGCTAAAAAAAAAAGTGAATACAGTACCAACGATATACCTCCAAACGTCCGCACTTTTGCTCCACAGAAAAAAGTAAAAACTGCAACAAAAATCAAACTCTATCTGTCAAAGAAAATCAGATGTTTCATCCACAGCATCGAAATGTCGTCAGTGGGTAGGAGGGCAAGATTCATGACCGTTTTAAAGTTTGAGGTAAATTCATTTTCAAA
>NC_089763.1:45601968-45604468 GCF_040412425.1 Macrobrachium rosenbergii | reverse complement strand
GTCCAGCACAGCAGGAGCAAAGCGGCCCACCCAATCTTCGTCAGGCAGAAATAATGTATGAAATTTAGGCCATACGGCCCAGCACTGGAGCCGGGGGCCGAGTGCCCCATTCAGTGCCTCCGTCAGGTAGGACGTTGATCCCTAAGTTCGATTATTGAACTGCCACTATTGCACATCTGGTTTAGGAATTAAGTCGCCGAGTTCTTATGTAGTCGGTTTAGCTAGTTACCATCTCTCCGGACACGTGGCAGACAAGAAATTAGGCTCTTTTCTCTGGAAATTGTGAGGTACGGAATCAGCTGTCTTAACTAAAGCCCTGCACCTTCGATAAGGTGTTTTCGAATTATTTTATCCTAAGGCCAGGAAAATCTGTTATTCTTTATCCACTCTGCTTCCATAAGCATTTTTTTTTATTCATATTTTACTTAAAATCTAGAGTGAAAACATTTTAACACTTGAGCAAAGGAGACGTTCTCCAACAATCATTAACTGGAAAAAGTAAAAACTATTTTATCACATATAAAATTTTGTTCGGTAACCATATTACTTTATCAAAGGGCGAGTTACTTCGCAATTCATTCATATCAAGTTTACAAAGAAATAGGAAATTGGTTATAACATGGTAAGTGAGGCAATACCATACAGCACAGGTAATTCCACAAACTTTCTCAAAGTTGAGATCAGCCTCAGTTTATGAACGTTTCATGTTATAATCTAATTTCGCTTTAGTACTAATGATAGATATTAAATGAAATACAGAAACCACAGATGAATACTGATACCTACAGATATATATATATATATATATATATATATATATATATATATATATATATATATATATATATATATATCTATATATATATATATATATATATTATATATATATATATATATATATATATATATATATATATATATATATATATATATATATATATATATATATATATACACACACACACAATAATCGCAGACTAGGGGTTATGGCGCTATATTCATTAGCAAGAGGGGCGGAATTCGGATCCTAGGAATAGATGGAGAGATAAAAGCATGTTCAAAGCTCAGTCACATTGTGACTGCTTTTTTTTCCTATGCCGTAAACTATGTACCTGAAAGTTTGCCGACTTAAGAGCGTCGCAATATGCGGACAAAGGTCTGGTGAGTGTGTGTGTGTGTGTGGACGGGCAATGCGTCGAATCGGCAGTGCAACATGATGTGGCAATGACCACTGTTTTTTCAACAGCTGCATGTTGAGGAAAGTAATGGCGTGGAAGTTTTCTGCACAGTGTTGTTCATTCACAATTTAATAACTTGAGTATGTGGGAATGGCCGTTAAGCTGTTTTCTTTATTCTGGAGCCACACCTGTTAGGGAAACCAGCTTAATTTTAAAGGCCAAAGGCGAGAAGAAATAAACATACATACACATATATGCAAATATATATGTGTATATATATAAATATACATGTATGTATATACATATATATATATATACAGTATATATATATATGTATAAATACATATATATCTATATATATATAATATATATATATATATATATATATATATATATATATATATATATATATATATATATATATATATATATATATATATATATATATATATATATATATATATATATATATATAAATCATTCTCATTCTAGTGCCAAAGGCTTCATTCATTCCCTGTTAGGAAACCAGATTAATTTTACATGCCAAAGACGAGAAGAAATAAATCATACGCACCACACATATCCAAATATATTTATATGTATCTGTGTATACATACACATATGTCTATATTTATAATATATATATATACATATAAATCATTCTAAGTCTCAAAGGCTTCATTCATAAAGTCAATGAAATCAAGTAAAAACAACGGCAGCCGACGTCCCCTTTTCTCTCGGTGATTAAAGAAGCGAGGAATGGTACGAGTAAGAGAGAGGTTACCTGTCAATCAAAGTTAACGGGAATTCCTGTGTCAATCAGAAAAGAAGAAGACACACAGGGTCGAGGCTCTTCCGTTGTTGACATTTATTAAGACAGAGTTGACAGCAGTAAAAGTTCGGAGGATCTTTTTTTTTTATTACTAATTTCTCTTCTTTTCTTGCAAATCGTGTGATCTGATTAATGATGAATGAAAATCGGGATGGATATTACATATTAAGTTAGCGTTTATTCTCTTCTACTTTTATTTCATGGGAAGGTTTGCTGGAGGGGCAACTGATACACCAGTAACTAGCCTAAACTTGGAAGGTGAATTTGAAGCAGATTGCCGGGTAATGATCGATTCGTTGGCCTCTGACGTTTTTATGACCCTGACTTCGATCCTTCTTAGGACACTGGCTTCTATAGTGGAAAATTATATCAAATATGAATCTTATAACAAACATAGTTCAAAACTTATCACGCTTTCAAATGCTTTAATCTCAGCTTACGAACGGACATAGGGTATAGCAGGCTGAGAGAGAGAGAGAGAGAGAGAGAG
>NC_089763.1:45589468-45596968 GCF_040412425.1 Macrobrachium rosenbergii | reverse complement strand
AGTCGTCAGTGTAAGGAAAAACTGCACTGAAAAAATTGAACACACATGCACGCAATTAATGAACCATCAAAGAAAGAGAGCGTGAGCATTGTTTTCATAATGATGAATGCATTATTAGCGAATCGTAAACATTTGTCCCCCCGTATCAAACGGGGAGCTGCTTTCAATTATCAGCAGACCTCCGCGAACTGAAACCAGCCGGCGTAATCTTTTAATCAATCTTACCTGTGCTACATGAGATGAACTTGTCCAAATTATATCATTGTTAATCTAAAATCTATTACCTAAGCTAGTTTATTTTTGCTTACAGTATTTACTTAAATAGCCTCCCAAACTGTACACGCGCACACACACACTATAATATAGACATATATATGTATATGTATGTTTGTATGTGTGTATGTATATATATATATATATATATATATATATATATATATATATATATATATATATATATATATATATATATATATATATATATATGTGAATACCACAGGAAAATGACAGGCAGAAGTTCAGTTCCAAGCGCTTTCACATATTTACTCACGCATCTTGTGCCCAGAAGATGCATGGATAAACACGTGAAAGCGCTTGGTACAGAACGTCTGCCTGTCATTTTCCTGTGGTTTTCGTTCTATACTGAAGTTATGTGCATCTACTGTGATTTTTATGCATATATGTATATATATATATGTATATATATATATTATATATATGTGTGTGTGTGTGTGTGTGTGTATATAATATATAGAATGAGAGAGAGAGAGAGAGAGAGAGAGAGAGAGAGAGAGAGAGAGAGAGAGAGAGAGAGAGATTTTCAAATTCTGCTGATAAACACGTTTATTATTGAATTCGCATTTAAGTTTGCATTCCAACATTCCAGCTGATTACTTCTAATTTTTTTATCTACACAATATCCTCACATAACCAGCAACTTTGCATAGCAGAGATTCCTTTGGATTTTTCATCTTCTCTCTCTCTCTCTCTCTCAAAATACAAGCATATACAGTAACCCCAACCAACACAGGTCTAACCCAAAAAGAAAAAAATCCAGCGAGAGGGAAAGGGCGAAAGAATCTTAACTTTTTATCATCTTTTTCATAATGCAGAATGTTTTGACGCACCCGCTAAAAATCATGAAATACAGAGGTCAGCAAGTCACGTTTTTTTTTCCTCTCTCTCTCTCTCTTTGCTTTTCTATATTCTCCTCTTTTTCAATTTTTTTTTTTATTTCAGATAAGCCCCTGACAGTCGGCATTCCTTGGAAAAAATAAAATTCGACGCGCTAAAGGGTTCGGGAAGGTAAAATATGTCTAGTCAATGACTTCAAAATAAAAAAAAAAAAAAAAAAAAAAAGGGATTCGTGTGACATCGCAGTTTATCTCAAAATGCGAAAATATTTTCATCTATTTCAGTTTTACCTATGAAAAGTCGTTCCATCATACAGAAGCAGTCTGTCAATCTCTCGGCTGTTTATATATATATATATATATATATATATATATATATATATATATATATATATATATATATATATATATATATATATATATATATATATATATATATATATATATATATATATATATATATATATATAAACAATATATATATATATATATATATACATATATACACATATACACACAAAACAAATAGTATATATATATATATATATATATATATATATATATATATATATATATATATACATATATAATAAAAATTTTGGCTACGAAGATAAAACTGAATTTCGTGCATCAGCACACTTGGGTCTGTAAGGTACATTAGATGAAACAATACCGCTAGGCCAAGTGCATGGCATACTGTTGTCAGTACTTTTTTTTGTAAAATGAAGTAGCCTAATAACGAAAATCAAAATAAATACAGACAAATTTAGGCAATTTTTAGAATACCTGATGTCTGTAGATGACAGTGTGCACTGTTCTAGGAAAAATTCGCATATCCTAATGAAAGAATTCAATTACTTGTCGAGACAGTGGCGTGATAAAGTTGACTCAGTTAAAGAAAGATGCAATTCAGTCTTAAATAACATACAAATTTACAGGGGAATATTATGGATAACGAAAAAAAAAAAAGCATTACAGAGGCTGGCCATAAGTGATTCGAAGTAATAAAATTTCAGCAAGTTTGGCAAAAGCTTTTGAAATTAATATACCGAAGGTTGCAAATAATCAAGCCTACGAAGGGATTGCTGAATGTATTTCCAAGAAGTGTAGTATAGGTTATGAATGCTCATTAAAAGAAAATTACGGAAGCTGCAAGGTAGATGAGAGTGAGAAGGCTTCAAATAGTGAGAAGTGTGGAGATAAATATTCCTGGGGAAACAGGCGTAAGTTAAAAGTCGGTCAAGACAATGTGGTACCACGAATAGAAAAAGACGCACACGCACGCACACATATTACATATATATACATATTACATATATATATGTGTGTATATACATGTATGTAATATATATATATATATATATATGCATATATATATAATAATATATATATATATATATATATATATATATATATATATATATATATACATACATATACATGCATAAATAATTTGATGTAATTGCTCTAGCAAACTCATCCACATATCTCTTGCAAGAACAATATATATACTGGCTGCATATACAGCAATAAATAATTTATTTCGGCAACCTACTAAAATCTCTTGCAAGAACAAGCAATCTACTGTTGTATTGTCTATGATGATTCGGACCGACTAAACATCCCATTGCGCAATCTACTGTTGTTACCACATCTCCCTAATCTCGTTCATCTGTAATCTCGTTCTGTACTCTGTCTTGACCACCCCACTCCCCTATATTACCTTTCCTTCCCTTCCCCGTCCCTCCCCCTCTCTTCACTCCCCCCTCACCTCTTACCCATAGCCCTTTTGCCCAAGCAGAGTGACAACAGCGGCCATTCTTCCCATTGTTTGCCTTCATTGCTCAAGATAATTCAGTTTCATGTTCCTTACCGCCACGCACATGTGTGCATATGTGCGTCCATAAATAATGCATACGTTCACAAAAAATTTTCATAGCATACAATGGAAATACACTCACACGTACGCACGCTCACGCACACACAAATACATATATATAATGTATATGTATATATACACACATATATATATATATAATATAATATTTATATATATATATATATATATATATATATATATATATATATATATAAATTACGTGATGCACATATCCAAACATATATATTAGTGTGCTCAACAAATAAACATGTGCAAGCGTATACATACTGAGGTTTAGGCTTACTTAAAAACACCTATACAAGTATAAATATGTCTGTATTTGTACTTACAGAACTGTTGAAGATTCGGAAAGCTAGAATATCAAAATCTACCAAAGAGAAGGCGTCTACAATTGTATTACGCTGCAAAAATAAATAAATGAAAAAATATATATATAATAGACATCGACCTTAATGGTCGCCACCATGAACTACAATGCGATGATAATTAAAAACAAAGTGTTTCGCTGATTATTTGAAAGTCAAATATATAACTCATGGGACGGTCGTAAACAGGGGTGCAGGAACCAGACAGTATAACTGTCCTGCAAGGGTGAGTATCATTACCGCCTAATTGCACGAATTCTTACTCTTACTTGCTTTGACCCTTCATCATCTAATTCATATCCTTATACTTGTAAATCGCATATATACTACACTTATTTGCTTTGACCCTTCATCATCTAATTCATATTCTTACACTTATAATCGCATATACACTATTCTTATTTGCATTGACCCTCCATCATCCAATTCAGATCCTTATCCTTGTAAACCGCACATCATAGTGTATTTCTTCAGGCCGTACTCTCTGTTCAGTTTGCTTTCGTTTCTTCTTTCAATCCGCCTTGACATATTTTCTGTTTCATCCTCCTAAACTGATCATATCTTTTTATTTCTTTTGTCTTCATAATCTTGTACTTTATCTGGTGCTACGAGTCATCTGTGACATTCCTGACATTTATTTTCGTACGACTGCCAAGATGAAGAAACTTTACCAACTGGCTCAGCGGCGTGAAAATTAGGCTCGTCTTAGTATTTTTTTTTATTTTTGTTTTAAGGCATCCAAAATCTGCTCAAAACCAACAGGTCAAAATACGCAACCGAAAACCGTAGAGTTTGTACAAAGGTTCTGAGGACGTGTTTTTTCGGTATGTAGAAATAAGCAGGCGTTGAATTAAATAAAGTGAAAGTGTATCCGGAAAGAATGAAAACTATGAATAACAACACTGATATTGAACATGAATCAGACTCCAAAATCTGATGAGGAAACAACTTCAATGTTCAACCTAAGCATTCGACATGTATCTTTGGAAACCATGGGAATCTTTTTTTTTTTTCAGGAATGGGAACTACGAACGATGCAACACGAATAAGTAATCGCCGAACTGGATCAGAGTGTAGCGCAATTTTGCGTCCTGCCGGTTAATGCTGATTCTGAATCAAGGCCTACCGGTTAACATTAAATCTGAGGCAAAGCCTCAAGGATGGGTCTATTAAGAATAAGCCAAGAATAGTTGACCCTAGGATCACAAAGCCGAAGACAGAACCTAGGCTATAATAACAGTCAACATTTGGGGATTTTTTTTACCTTGTTCTAATAGAAGCTGCAAATTTATTCAAAATAATAAATTAGCTTATATGGCCAATCTTAAAAAATAACGAAAAGAATCTGATATTTTCATGAAATCCAAATATGTTTTATTTAGTTTCCTTCAGCTAACGAAGTTTTCCACTGTACATGGATTTTTCAGGAATATCTTTTAATTTAGATAAAATCTGAATCACTTAATTTTTTTTATTTCAAATTTTAAATGGTAATTAATTTTACTTTTCCACAAAAGTTTTTAATTTCTATTCCGATAAAATATATTAGAGTTTGATATCCCATTTTACTCTTCATTTGGCGGAATAAGTTTTCCACCGCACGTATCTAAATTTTTAGAACGTAATTATACATCTCTTTGAAAAAACTCTTCCCTTAGAGCGGTACCTAATTTTCCGTTATATAACGAAGCTTTCCAAGGTAATTGACAATATGGATAATGTTTAACAAAACTGCCAATCATTTGGTTTTGACGAAAACCGTTTCAGTTATCTATTTGCGTTTCAATAAGGGTTCTTTTATCTAATGAAGTTCTCTGTAGTTGGTTTCAGGGAAGACGAGGTGCCTCTCTGTAAACAACATATGAAAAGCTTAATGTTGCTTTCCATAAGAAGATATCCAACAGACCTGCAAGAATTTAGAAGAATAGGCCTGGGCAAAATAATAATAATAATAATAATAATAATAACAATAATAATAATAATAAATGTATAAGTGAGTGCAGCATTACTTATAATTACCAGGTCGTGGTCAAAGTCGCTTGTTTATCCTTGTACCTAAAACAAAAACCCTGGTTCGAATCCTCGCCGAGGTAGATGCCCTTATTAATTACATTAAAATCCCCCCCTTGGATGTGAGGTATTCCCAAGGTACAGTGAACTTGATATCAAACGAACTATGTAGCTGAATATTTGTAAATATACAAAATTCACGAGATTAAGTGAAAAAATTCATATTATATATATATATATATATATATATATATATATATATATATATATATATATATATATATATATATATATATATATTATATCATATATATATATATATATATATATATATATATATATATATATATATATATATATATATATATACACATATCTTCATATAATTATGGACAGGTTATCAAGACACAATTTGTCAGAAGACAAATTGTCTTATAACCTGTATATAATTATATACCAAGATATATATATATATATATATATATATATATATATATATATATATATATATATATATATATATATACATAAATATATATATGAATTTTTTCACATAATCGCGTGAATTTTGTATATTTACAAATATTCAGCTACATAAATAGCTTGATATCAAATTCACTGAGCCTTAGGAATACCTTACACCCAAGGGGAATTTTAATGTAATTGAAGTATCTATCTACAGATAAGAACGGGAAAGAAAAGCTGCCGCACTATTTTCGGGCAAGCTACCGATGCTGACAACAGCACCGTATTTATACTAGTGCTAATGTTTGCTTTCGACAGTTACAAGAATTGCGAGGAAAGGTAAGTATTTTTATTTTAGTTTGTCCTTTTTATAACCCCGAAAAACTGTTGTGACTGATAGCAGTATGGTTATCTTTTATATTAAAATTATTCATTGCTCGAAACTGACCAGGAATGCAAGGTTTGGTTAGTTTCAAAGTCTGTCTTAACTGCGTTATAGTTAATCGTCACCATCCAACATCACAATCATCACCATCATCATCATTATGATGATTTGTTCCGTTATCGATATTGTACACACTAAATAAATACTATTTTACTGATGATGTCGAGAATCGCAAAAAAATAAAAATTAAATCGACAAAGAACGTCAGTAATTTCAGTACAGTATATGGTCTCATTATTTCCAACATTCCTATTCAATTTGCGGTAGCTTTGAAACAATCCTTGAGCACTGGCAAACGAGAGAGAGAGAGAGAGAGAGAGAGAGAGAGAGAGAGAGAGAGAGAGAGAGAGAGAGAGAGAGAATCATTTATTTATTAATTCACATACAAACCTTTTGACCTCTTAGCTTAGCGGTTATGGTTAGAGAGAGAGAGAGAGAGAGAGAGAGAGAGAGAGAGAGAATTATTCATTTATTAATTTACATACAAACCTTTTGACCTCTTAGCTTAGTGGTTATGAGAGAGAGAGAGAGAGAGAGAGAGAGAGAGAGAGAGAGAGAGAGAGAGAGAGAGATTTCGGGGGTGGCGGGGTGAGAACGGGGTGTGGAGTATAAAAGTTTGGTAGACGGTCAACTTCAACAGGTGCGAAGACACCTGCTAGTCTGTTCCCCGAAAAAAACAGCTGTTGTATTCGTGCTTCATAATGTATTTCAATCAATTACACTGACAAACAAATAGCAAATGCTAATACAAAGTGCCAATCTCAACTTGAACATATGTCTCAGGCACAATGGAAAATGAGAGGAAAAGCGAGAGAGGTCGAGTTCGTTTCCCAAAAGGGGCGGAACCACTTGCGAGCATTGTTCTAAAATCCATCTTTCTCTCTTGACATATAGTGAATTTATCAACCGGAAAATTATTTATCTGAGCTGAGTCGCAGCCACGTTGGAAAACCGTAAAATTAGTCGTTTGTATCAATTTATGGAGCCAATTCAGTTAAGGAAAAAGGTGCACTGGCGTGTGTGTACATATATATATATATATATATATATATATATATATATATATATATATATATATATATATATATATATATATATATATATATATATATATATATATATATATATATATATATATATATACTGTACATATATATTTAGGTAGACAGACAATGATATATG
>NC_089763.1:45576968-45586968 GCF_040412425.1 Macrobrachium rosenbergii | reverse complement strand
GAAGGGGAGAACCTAGCCATACACCAGGGTAATAGCCTTGGTCATGACTGCAACTGCATTGCGTCAAATAAACTGCGACGGCATAAAACGGCGATGATTACGTAATTCAAGTTTAATCACTATTATGAACATAATCTAACAAACATCCAAACAGTCCTTATAACGTAGTTTTTCTAAGCTAAAGATGAGCTTGACCCCAACCGGATATAAAGTTTATGAAAGGAAGACACCGAACGAAAACTAAAAATGATTATAAGCAAAATTACAGGAAGTCAGAGAAGCTTCAGCGGAATTCATGCATATGAGACTCTTCTTAACCGAGAAGGATGAATCCGACTAAGAAAATATGGAAACGAATGGATGCAACTTAAAGATAATGTAAATTAATATTCATACAGATCAGGTTGGAAAATGAGGGATTTGATCTAAGCACGCTGCTGGAACATTCAGCTTAAAGTGAAACACTGGTGAGATGGTGTCTACGATCTTTGCAGTTGCAAAGGCTATACGTACTTAAAATTACCTAATCAATTAATCAGTCGAAGAAAGGACGAGAATAATCAGAGCAAGTATGAGACAACTAACAATGGTGACGACTAATTCCTGACGCCCAAACGTGCACTATTCAGGCCACTGTAAACAAAATAGACTTGTGCTTGTTGGCGAGCCAGTTCATTGCATAGCCATTCAAAGGGCCTCTGTAAAATTCAGCCTGTGTTTCCACCACCGGAAATCTCCAGTCACTTCCAGGCCCCCTCCTCATAGTTCTCATCTATTAACGTATAAGTTTTCCAACTCTTCTGATGCCCACAGGAGCTCAGCTGACATTATCACGTAATTTTCTCCGGTGGGTTGTGCGAATGACAAGTCCATCTCCCCTTCATTTTCTCATCTACATACGGAACCTTCGTCATTTCCTTTGTGATATTTTTAACACCCACCTGCCATCTGATTCCTAACATTCATCTTAAAGCTTTGTTCTCAAGTCGATATAATATTATAACTATAGTTTCATCGTCAAACCATGATTCACGTCTGTTTAGCAGCATAAATCGTACTACACTCTTGTACAACTTCAATTTCAGTCTATTTCATTTCCAAATCTTATTCAGTTTGGTTTGGATATCATTGTTCCTAAATATTTTCAAATATCAACGTCATTAATCCTTTCTCCATCTAGTGATACTTCATCGCTTTGTGCACAAGTCCTCAAGTCCCATCTTCCTGAATAAATTATGCATTCTATGAAGAATGATTTGAAAATCTGTTGGTGTTCTTCTGATAAAGACAGCATAATCTACGTCAATCAACCTCTTCCTCTATCTCCACCGACATTTCATAATAAAATACGTAAGAAGAGACAAGAGGTGACATAACTTTTCCTTGTAGCACCTTATTATCTACTGTAAATTTACTTGACAAGACTATCATTAACTCTGTATCTACTTAATTCATGGACAGTTAAAACTGGCTTTACTTATATGACGGGAGTAGCATTGTAACGTAAGACCTTCTATAATATTGGCCTGTGGGCACAGTCTGGTGCCTTCTCGCCATCAACAAACCCCACCAGAAGGACATTTCTAAACTTCATCTCACCTACACGCATTCTTTCAGTTTCTTTCTCTAGTCTATCGAGGATAAAGAGATCCACAGAAGTGTAATGCCTCTTTAGTTACCACATTCAACCAGGTCACCTTTCTTTGCCACTGCAGACGTAAAACAATAGTAAAAGTCAAATGGCCTAATGATTACGACCAATTCCTGAAAGCCCGGAGTGTGCTATTTAGTCCATTGTAAACAAATGTGAATGGGGACTCCGAGCGAAGGGGGGTAGAGACAACAGGTGTGCAGGTGTACAACAAAAATTAATAAGAGATTTACAGACCACCGAAGCTTCATTACAACAAAACTTTTCCTCCTTTTTTAATGGTGATGTGGGTATATGAAGCTGTTGATAACAGACTAGCTCATTGATAAAGCTGTTGCTGATTAGGCTGTTAGGTGTGATAATATTGATTGGTAATATAGTGAGAGGTAGCAAGGTCGTCGATGACTGTTCTGTTAAAAAGGGGAAGTAGGTGTTAGTGAATCTGAGGATAAATGTGGTCGGTTTTGTCTGAACCTAATTTCTTTTATGCTGTTGATAAAGTAGCGTTTCAATAAAATGGCGGATCAAGTTGTGATAGGGTTGACAAAAGGTTGCTAGTAGAAAGCTACTGTTTCGACTGTGTGTAGAAGGTAGATGGCTGGGATGTGGCTAGTTAACACCCTTGCTGGGTGCTGTGGGTAGATGGAATCACGGCTGATAGAGTTGTTGATTGATGATGTCGTTGCTGGTTAAGTTGCGGTTGCGATAAGTCATGGTTGGTTGAGCTTTGGATAAACGGAGTGATTGTTCGAGATAAGAGTCAGTGTTGTCAGTACAATGAGTAGACAAAGCTTAGGCAAAGCTTTTGTTTGGGTAGTATCCTCACTTCAGGATCTGCATTGCATTGCAAGATAAAGTTGTTATTAACTGAGCTGATGTAAAGTCGTCGTCGGTTGGACTTTGTTTGGATAAAGTCACTCTTAGTTGGGTTGTTTAAAGATGAAGTCGTTGTCGATTAAACGGTGCAAAGGTAGTTGCTTGTGGTTACGAAGTGTAAAGATAAAGTCCTTGTTGATTGTCATGTGTATAAACAAAGTCGTTGCGGACTCAGCTGTCTAAAGATAAAGTCGTTGATGGTTGGGGAGTGTAATGATGAAGTCGTCGTTTGTTGTGTTGTGTAAAATGAAGTCGTTGTTAGATGACTTGTGCAAAACAAAGCTGTTTTCGGTTGGGCTACTGTAAAGATAAAGTTGTTGTTAGTTGGCCTTTGTAAAGATGAATCTGTTATCGACTGGGCTGCATGAAATGAAGTTGTTGTTGCTTGTGCTTTGGTTGCTACCTGTAAGCGATCTCACTGTTATAAAAATTAAATTATTCTTGACCGGGTTGTTGGTGGATAAAACCAATGATGGATGGACTGCGGGTGGATAAAAGTCATAGCTGACTGAGCTGCAGGAAATTACATTCGTTCTTGACTGGGCTAAAGGTAAAGAGTCTACTAAAGCGACATGAAAGCTAGTAATAGAACAGAATATAGAATTTAGGCTGAAGGCCAAGCGCTGGAACCTATGAGGTCATTAAGCAATGAAAGGGAAATTGACAGTAGGAAGGTTTGAAAGGTGTAACAGGAGGAAAACCTCGCAGTCGCACTATGAAACAATCGTTAGAGAGGGTAGAAAGTCAGATGAAAGAAACAAAATATGAACGGAGGTACAGTAAAAGGGATGAAAGAGGTTGCAGCTAGGGATGCTGCAAAGACCCATAAGTAATGCCTATATTGCCCCACATGAGGTGTACTGACGGCACTATCCCCCCTACCGGTATGACAAAGGCAATGATAATAATTACAGAATACTGCTTAACCTTCGTTATGTAACCGAACGCAGTACATAATTTCGAGATCGAGGATGACCTAAAACGTGAATTATAAATACTTCCTATAAAAGAACACATCTGAGAAGCGAAATTAACATACAGCAAACGCGCATTTTCGTCCTCAAATGTACACTGATACAACGTGAAAGTTATTAATCGATCGGGTGGGCATTTTTGAGACGTTCATTTATGCTTCTTCATATATTGGACGTGTGCTCCGCCTTGTGCGATCTCTGCAACATTTTCCGTCTGGCGAACAAAGCAAAATCAAATCTTTCCATCCTTCCCAGATCACTTTATTCTTGCACTCGCAAAAATAGCGGCCTTTCATTTCGTCTTCTTCTTCCACTCTGCATATGGAAGCTTTCAATCGCGGGTGTTTTTTCACTCTGCTTGTATGCACCTGTAAATCAACGTTCGTTCCCCTTCGTCGCGTATCCAGAATTTTTATTGTACCATTGTTCTCGTTCTCCTTTCCTCCTCTCGATGTTCATCTAAGCCTTTCTCCTCCAGCCATTCTAACGCCATTTTATTTCCCGTGCTTTCTTCCAGCGTCCTTGAGTGCGGTGACTGCCACGTGTCCAATACCCACGTGGTGGTGGCAGCATTCTCTCTCTCCCGCTCCCTCCGACCACCTCATACAAGGTGGGTATACTTACTACTCTCTCTCTCTCTCTCTCTCTCTCTCTCAGAAAGCCTCACGGGGTCACCAAAGGGTCATACTCTGTCAGTCCGTCACTTTCGTCACGTCTCCGGGTACGCACCTCACAACCTCTTAGGAAACATTCGACTTTAATTGAGATTTGCCATATTTGGTCACTCTTATGTGCTTCTACAAGAAATTTTTGTTGTTACTTACTGTCAAGATAATCAATTTCTTTGAAAAGACGAAAAAAAAACCTTTTGGACACTGACAGTCAGCGGTATTTGTCCTCAGAGTATACCAGTTAGTTTCTAAAAATTAAAATTCAGTACATCAAAAGTTGTCAAACAATGCAAGAAGAGCAAAAGCTGGTAAGTTTAGACAAAATGACTTCTATTAGTAAAACTGCAGATATGATGAAGTTTTACTAAACTTTCTCTCTCTTTGTAAGTTTATTTGTTGCCTTTCACATTCGAGTACCCTTAATGCAAGACAAGTTTATTTATTAGTGAATCAAATGACCGTATCAAAGGTACAGCGATGACCACTGGTCGTTGGGCTCAATTATTCACTATTCAAAACTTTCAAAGGACACAAATCAGTAAGCTGAAACAGGTTACATAAACTTTTAATTTGTTCTCCATCACTCCGATGGCTCTTTCCTCACTGTTACCGCCAGCATCAGAACCCTATGTTCTACTATATAAAATACCATGTGCATCCATACATTTATTGTTTTTGTGTGTGACGGCAATAGCCTAAGGACGATAGACTCCAAGTTCAGAATTATAAACTGGCGAAATGGCAGAGACTTGCATTGTAAACTTGATAACCTATACGTTCGATGCAACTGGAACTTACTAACTGTCGTCATTTGTGATGGGGCAAATACACTGGCAGACCAATATTCTTAAGAAAGACTGTTGCACAGATCACCTAAAATTTCCCAGTTCAACCTGTGGACCTCATTGTGACGCAAACGCATACTACCCTCCTGACCTCCAAGCTTGGGTAAAGGTCACGAAAGGTTACTTTTCTACTGCGTTTGTCAATCACTGGTTCAGGCCTACTGCAGGCCAGATGACAATACATAAGTCCATATACAAATATATAAGACAAACACAATGAAACAAAATACATTTTCAATAATAATAACAGATGTAGTAGTTCCGCCGACATTTAATTAACGGTAGCGATGAATTTACCTAACGTTAGTGAATGCCAATGACGCTGATAAAGATAACTAAGAGAATACTGCAGAAATATTAGACGTCAGTGTCATAGTCTTAGCTAAATTTCCATACCAGTTCTTTAAAAATCATGATGTACTCTCGGACGCATGAATGTGATGTGGAAATATCAGACAAAACATCAATGAAAAAAACCATCAAAGCATAATGGCTGGAAACTATGCCAGATATATAAGCCAAATACAATGCAATAAGGGGCAAATACATGCAGGTGGTTAATAATAATACCTTTCACGGTGACAAGTGGTTAGGTAATGAGAGAGAGAGAGAGAGAGAGAGAGAGAGAGAGAGAGAGAGAGAGAGAGAGAGAGAGAATTCGGCGTGAAAATTCTAGCACGTTGTCAAACTCCATCAAGATAGGTGTGTCGACATTGTGCGTGTGTGTGTGTGTGTTAGAGAGAGAGAGAGAGAGAGAGAGAGAGAGAGAGAGAGAGAGAGAGAGAGAGAGAGAGAGGTGTCTTTTATTGTGTATCAAAAAGTAAAACAAAATGTATAGAAATGGAGCCCGGTGTCCTCTTACACAAACAGTATATCTATCAACAATGCTTCATTCTTGACAGACTTTTTGTTTGCTTCTGTGAGCTTCTTCGATTCTTCATCCCATTCCATTTGACCGCCCTGACCGCTGAGCACTGAGACAGTTTTGTAACCACCATTATCATTATCACTATTACTAACAATGACAATAAAAGGAACTTAAATAATAATAATAATAATAATAATAATAATAATAATAATAATAATAATAATAATAATAATAATTAATCTGATAGTTACTTTTCAAGCGGTTAAAAATACTTGTTTTACCTTCAGACATTTTCAGAAATTTCATCAGAAAATAGCAGAAACTAGAAATGACAAGCGTCCATTGCACTCTTTCTTACTAAACAGAGAAAGAAATTCCGCTAATTGTCCTTCATCAAGTCTATAAACGTATTTCTTTTCCTTAGGGCACTTCTTTGTCGTTTGCTTTTCATCCGTTCTTTTGGTCATTTCCTGCCTAGCTGACCAACTTCTTTAGCTCCTTGCTCCAATTATCACCCCTCAATTTAGAAACACATCCACGCGGCGAACCATACAAGTCTAGAAATGTAACTCGATGAACTCTTTAAACTTGTTTTTAATAATAAAATAAGAAGCGCTCGCAGGAAAGGTGAAAGGAAACATCGTAGACACTGAGCTTTCGTCTTTATTTCAAAACCTGAACACTGCCGTTGGACAATTGTGGTACTGGATGAATAATGAGAACATGTCAGTTTATTTATGTACTAGTGTGCCTATACGCGATCGAAAACTAGGGAAATAAAAGAGACGGTCGGGACGGCAAGTCCTGATTACGGGGATGTTAAGTATCATTGCGAAACTCGCACCAAAGTATTTCTCCCTCCTGCTATTATGCAGGGGCCAGTGCGAGTGAGGATGAACCCGGGCTGGACAACAGCAAGTCTAAATGTGGACTTCAGTGCGGGTAGACCATCTACTACAGAAAGAAAAAACATGGATCTACAACTGTTATTTATTATTAGGAGTTGAATTTCAATTTCCACTGTTTCATTGAAAATTGCCATCTTTTCGTCTTTAAGCGTGTCATTGACTTGAAATTGTCTTCCTGTAGGCGCTAAAACTGGATGTTTGAAAAATCTAAAAGATTTAAAAACTGGAAAATTCTTACTTTCAAATTCATTAAAATACATATTAGGTCTAAATTCATTAAAATACATATTAGGTCGTAACAATAATGTTGTTTATACATCTTGAAAATTCCTTCATCTCTTAAAAGCAAGATACATTTGGGGATTATTGATAACAGTATAAATCATCAACGGCAGTTAAAAATACGTAATAAAAAGCAAAATATAACTGAATCTAGATAACGGTTTTCTTAGATCCATTACCATTCCCGTTCTCATGACCTACCAAAATATATTTGGGCCTATCCGTTGGTATTTACTTCCGAAAGTAAAGAAAACTATTTCTTCGCAGATTTCCAATAATCAAATCTAATCTATTTTCACACTGAATATGCAAGAATTAACTTTTTTTTTTTTTTTTTTTTTTTTTTTTTTTTTACCTACGAGCGGGTGTCTCCAGAAGGTGGAAGCCTTCTGGTTTTCCAGTCCTTTTCCACCCTGGCTCCAATAGCCCAGTCAGGTACATAAATCACCGCTCAGGCCAACAGAGGCACAATGGGTTTTTATATTTCACTGCGTCCTCCGTACAGGGCGGGCCTTCACCATTGGCTTTTATATAAATATGCAGAACGAAGATAACTTCTTGGCCTTTGCTTCGAGGCGGTGGGTAACGACCATAGTATCAGAAGCTGCCATCAGTATCCTGTCGTATTTTTTTTTTTTTTTTACATTCAGCCAAAATTGATGTTTGTAATTATCCTTAAATTCAACCAAAAAAAAAAATAACCCCGCAGGCTTGGATTTTTCCAAGAAATTAGAAAAATATTAATTGTACAGACCATTCTTCCAAATCATCAAATTACTTCATAATTTCAAATGTCCTGTACGGGTACACTATCAACAGCAATAACAAAGTTATGGGAATGTGAAAATTGAATACATAAAAACTGGGAGTGTTACTCTGAATTTGTTTGCCTGTGATCCGCACCCGTAATTCCAAGACACCAGGTCATTGACTCTCTGAAAAAAGTCGCTTCGCTCATTTTGGATTCATTTGTCTTTCCACAGAAGTGCTCAGAAATGCAGCCTGTCATGAGGCAAGATACCAGTGACCTAGGTCTCGTTGTACCAGATACAAGCAAAACTAATTAGTCTATCACTTATTAAGAGGGACATATGAATGAACCAGGCAACACAGCATGTTAGGTCATGGGAAAAGGTAGATGATTTAGACAGACTTTAGCGCTAAGTTGCAATACACTTTAGCAGTCTCTTGCAAGTAGCAATGGTGCATAAAGGCGTCTGATAGCTACCAGGGTATGACTAAAATCAAAATGGAATAGAAGCTGTATGAACACACTCTGTTAAATAATATAATTTACTAGAGCATAAATTACCTTGCTATGAGAATACGGTTTTCAATCGAGCCTAGGTACGTGTACGCAGGAATGGACCGAAAACAGAATTGCTTGTGAAACATCGATCATTCGGTTACACATGCATTCCACATTGTCTTTAGTTAACAGTACCTTAATAGTTAAGTTAAATATATATATATATATATATATATATATATATATATATATATATATATATATATATATATAGGTTAGTTAGGGTTATATACAGTTTAACTTAAATATGATGTACGATATGAGTGAGATTTTTCTTATGTCCTCCATTGACCTTCAAAGAATGATTTGACTCTCCATTACGGGGAGGAGGAGGAGGAGGAGGAGGGGAATGTCATTGGCGCACGGTCATGCTCGGGAGTCATGGGCAGAGCCACAAAGAAGGTGAAAAGTGCGAAGAAGCGAGAGGTCAGGCCGGTATGCTTAGGCCTACAAGTGCGAGGGCGTCCAAGCCTACCCTTACGTTGTCGCTATTCTTCGCCTATCACACTGTGCAACTTATATAAGGGTTAACTCTGCCGATGGTAATAGGTTAATGTCGCAAAATAAATAAATAAATAAATAAATGTATATATTATATACCATAATATATATATATATATATATATATATATATATATATATATATATATATATATATATATATATATATATATATGTGTGTGTGTGTGTGTGTATATATACAACATATATATATATATACATATATGTACATATATAATTAATGCGTTCAAGAATTTTTCTACTAATACTTATAACAATAAATTTAAATATTTTCCAAGATTTATATCACACTGACAAAATCAGGTTAAAGAACATCCTCACTCAAGATATGAAGAAACACTGCAAGGATCATGTGAGGCTGAGAGAGAGAGAGAGAGAGAGAGAGAGAGAGAGAGAGAGAGAGAGAGAGAGAGAGAGAGAGAGACTGACTTTGGTGGGGGATGAAATTCATTTTGAATTTTACGTCAATTTTCATAAAGGAAATAATGCTACCCTGCTTCTCTAATTATGCGTCACTTTGTGCTCTTTCGCTCCTTCCCTGACGTGAAAACAAATCATCGCAAGGCAGAATACCTGCAATATATACAGTATACAATATATACGAGTATATATATATATATATATATATATATATATATATATATATATATATATATATATATATATATATATATATATATATATTAATATATATTATATATATATATGAGTATATAGCAAGTCTTGGGATGAGAATGCTAGTACCATACTCTTCTCCAACCTCGCCGCAACCAACCACAGTTCATCAACTACCAAGTACTCGATTCATTGCATAGATCAATAGAGGCACATCGGAAACGAGCGTAAGTCGTCGGGATATATATACTGTATATATACATACATACATATATATATATATACACATATATATACATGTGTGTGCGTCTAGAGAGAGAGAGAGAGATCAGTACAGTGCTGGTAAAAGCTCATCCACAAATCTGTTAACTCATTGTAGCATTCAGCCAATACGAGATATAATGTACTTACTTTTGTTCTTTTTAATCTAATCCGGTAAAACATAACACTGTTACGAGGTATAGTAAACAGATCCCTGG